>NC_088922.1:50505000-50782500 GCF_038396675.1 Hydra vulgaris
TCAAACATTTGATACTCTGTAGGTGCATTCGAAATTCTTTAAAATACATAAATTACAGAAATTATATATTATTCAATACGATGTTTTCTTTGTATTAAATGCTTATTTAAAACTTTCCAGAATACGTATTTTTAACAAATATCTATTAGCCATTTTACCGAGTAGAACACGTATTAGAAATACGTTTCAGACGCATATAAAAATGGCTACATAAACGCGTCTGAAACGTGCTTCTATTACGTGTATATATAAACGCGCACACGCATTGGCTCTAAAAATAAAAACAAAAAACCTATACTTAAAAATTTTATTAAATTAACTTGTACAGTGTTCAATATGCAATTATGGTTTTTATGGCATAATAATAGGGCATTTTATAATAATTTTATAAAAAGAAAATTACTCCATAACCCTAAGAATATACTAATGCAATATTTACCTTGTATTATAAAAAGGTGTCATTTTTTGCAATTTATAACTGTTTATGCAACTAAAATACACTATACAACGTAATATTCAAAAATTACATTAATAGATCAATAATTGCAATCGATTTGTGGAAAGTTTTGACTACATTCGACTTCGGTTGTACATCATAAAGAAGAACGATTTCAAAGACAAACAATGCTTTGGATATTTTTTGATAGTTCTTCAAAACTCAACAAATCAATATCAGAAAAAAGGAACAAAATTAGGCAAAGAAATTTTTTTTACTTAAAACTGAATGGTTGCAATCAGTTTAAGATAAGATACGAACCACATCCATATAAATTCAAGAATTTACAATTGAGTTTGTTTTGCCTTTCTGCAGACGTATTCATATCACTACGTTAAACCCTGCGATAAGCTATCGGCTGCTTTAAAGTAAAACTGCAGTTTTTAACCCCAGCAATAAAATAAACTCGTATTTTTATGTATATATAAGTTCACCTTCATCACAAATAAGCCATAATCAAATTTATACCACACCCATAAATAATACTATATCAAATTTATATGATTTATTTTTTAATTGATAAAAAATTTATGTATATTTTTCATACTCTATTTATATTTAAAAAAAAATGTTATTATAAAATGAAAGGTATTTTGCATTTGGTTATAATGCACGCACTGTTACGAAAATATATGTATGTTAAATACATATGTAAATGTATGTTAAATACATGTGTATTTTTCATTATTTCGAATAAATAAGCGAACATTTATGCTTATCGACGACATCGACTTCTGCACAGTGTCTATGGCATTTTTTTTTCCTATTAATGTCTACTCTCTAACCAAATCTTTAGCTGTACTTAGTGTTTTGCCACTCTTATGCAAATATCCTTTGCCAATTCTCCAAAATTTCTCAACGGGACGGAACTGTGGGCAGTTTGGTGGAATTAAGTTTTTAGGTATGAATTTAATGTCTCTCAAATTGTACCACTCTACGGGCTTCTAGAATAATAACAAAAAGCAAGATTAGGCTAAAACCAACACCGGGCATTGTGACTTTGATAAAATGGCAAAAGTGTTGCTTGCAAGCATTTCTTGATGTAAACATCCAAGTTAATGATGTATTGAAAGTTTAAGATCTCAAACCGCAGCTATATATTGCTTGCCTCAAGAGAAGTTTCTTACCAAATTTATCAAATAATTTATATTTGAACTTGTTGCTGACTCGTCTACAATCAATTGAAGTGTAAAATTTTGGACCTGAGACCTGTTTGAAGTCATATTTGATGTACGTTTCATCATCCATAATTATACAGCCATTAAATTTTAAATAGACAAGTACATGAATATATGGATACATGAATATATACATATATATATATATATATATATATATATATATATATATATATATATATATATATATATATATATATATATATATATATATACTAATATTAAAATTAAAACTTTTATCGCGTTCTCCAGCGAAAAGATCAGGACAATGGCAGCCCTATATATACAGTATTAGACAAAACATTTGCAACCAACATCGAACAATGCTAAAAAGTGTTCCTAATTTTACATGTCTTAAAAACGAAACGAACTATACTACCACAGCAAACAGTTCAGGAGTCGAGTCATAGCAAGTTATGACATGAGCAATCAGCTGACACGTGACAGCACACAGGCAGAATTTCGTTGACAAGTGCCATTTTGCAGCGGACAAAACAAGTGCAACTTTTTTGATTTGTTTCATTTTCTTAAGTCTGGTCCGTGTCAACGTCACGGAAGTTTTTTAATAATTAAAGGAAGTATCCAGAAGTTTCCAAAAGTTTCCAGAAGCATGCAGAAGCTTCCAGAAGTTTCCAGAAGAAGCATCTAGAAGCATCCAGGAGCATCCGGAAATATCCAAAAACATTCACAAACATCCATACGCATCCAGACGCTTCCAGAAGCGTCGAAAAGAAGCATCTAGAATCTTCCAGAACAGGTTCACACAGGTTCATTTTACTATATAAGAGACATGTAAACCGACATGTAATTCAGTCAGTATTTGGAAGTCAATCAGTCAGTATTATCAAGACAGTTTATCGAAGTGAGTTTTATCAAAGTGTTTTATCGAAGAACATCAATACAAGAAGTGAAATACAACAAGTATTTCATTACATCAATACAGTCCACATCCAACCAAGACTTTGTGTCCCACAGAGCATTATTGTATCATCACAAGGTAAATGTAACACGGTAAGCCTTGAGAAGCGTGATTATTTATTTTTATTATTTTTATGACTTCAAGTGCTAAAATGGCTCCCGACAGTCTTGGATTGGAACTAAGAAAGAAAATTATTGGCGATTACGTAAGTGGAATGTCACAAAAAAGTATTTGTGATAAATATCGCGTGAAAAAATGGACCGTATCAAGACTATGTTCCAAATATCGTTCTACGGCGAAGTTGGCAGCAGATAACAAAGGTGGAAGACTGCGTTCCACCACTTCTTTAGAGGATTCTATGATCGTCAGATCCGTCAAGAAGGATCCCTGGATATCATCAGTCGAGATACAAAAGCAATTAGAGCTGCCTGTATCGAACCGAACAATCAGACGACGTGTTGTTAAAGCCGAATTGTTTTCTCGACGCCCTGCAAAGAAACCGCTGATTTCACTAAAAAAACAGAAGAAAAGACTCCTGTTTGCTACATCTCATATTGACTGGAATGTGCAGAAATGGCGAACTGTCCTGTTCAGTGATGAATCGAAGTTCAACATCATTGGAAGCGATGGCATTTGCCGTGTACGTCGACCGGCCGGAAAACGCCTCGATTTACGTTACTGCCATAAGACCGTGAAGCATGGTGGAGGCAATGTACTACTCTGGGGGTGTTTTTCTGCTAATGGTCCAATACATCGAAACGATGGAATAATGGATCGTTTCATGAATAAAAATATCCTGAAAGATGTTATGTTACCACATGGTGAATAGAATATGCCAATAAAATGGGTTTTTCAGCAAGAAAACGATCCGAAACACACTGCAAAAGTAGTCAAGCAGTAGTTTTAAGACAACCACCTATCGGTGATGGATTGGCCGCCTCAATCTCCGGATCTCAACCCTATCGAGAACCTGTGGGAGATCGTCAACCGCAGAATTAATCGTGAAGGTGTTCGTAATAAGGATCAGCTGTTTAAACAAATCCAAAAGGCCTGGGCAGCGATTCCACAAAGTTTCATTGATCACCTGATCGAATCTATGCCTCGAAGATGCAAGGCAGTGATCGACAACAAAGGATTCGCCACGAAATATTGATAGCGAAATACAGCTTGGTCAACATTTTGTCGAGTTGCACTAGTTTTGTCCAGAAGGAAATCAACTTTTTTTAATACTTTTGATTAATTTATTAATTTTCGCGTACAAATAATGAACTTTGTGATGAATAAAACTTGAAGAACTTTGTCTCTAAACAGTTACATAGTTATTTCTCTAAATTGAACAAATGCAGCACTTTTATATAAAGAAACTAAATTAGCATCATTTGGTTGCACTCGTTTTGTCCGATACTGTATATATATATATATATATATATATATATATATATATATATATATATATATATATATATATATATATATATATATATATATATATATATATATATATATATATAAAATAAGATAAGTATATAAAATAAAATATACATAAATTTTTTTTTGTCAAAAATGACAAATACAATTGACTGAAATGTAAACGATATTAAAAAATGATAACAATTGTTCTAGTAGAAAACCACAAAATGCTCAACTGCACTACCAATGTGATAAATGCTGTTAGATAAAACTTTATTAAAAATACAACAAGTTGCTAAAATTGGTACATAATGGATAAATAAACTTAAGCCGATAAGATATAGAAATACTTATGAAAGTATAAAAACAACAAAACCATATTTTGTGTAACACTAGTTAACTGGATACGTAAAAATTAAGATTAATAACAACATAAAAAATTATAATTTTTGTTTGTTTAATACAATTTTTAGCAATAGCGGGTTTAATATTTATTTTTATTAATTTTTACTAATACATAAATTCAAATTACAAATTTAACTTATAACTAAATTAGTGAGCTTAATTTGAATTATATAATAATTATAACTTTACATTAGTTTTTATCAGCTATATGCTAGTTATATATCAAATTTTTTTTAATCGAGTTAATACAATATATTTGAATTAGGATGAAAGAACTTTCTTATTGATAGAAACTACAAAGCAATAATAAATTAGTAAAACCTTTATCTCTAAATTAATAGGAATAAATAAACTTATAAAATTGGAAATAAAAGATATTGATTTATAATTAAAAAGTTTATTATAAATTAGAAAATTGATGTTAAGAAGTTGCAATAATATTGCTTATACTAGAGTTGTTCGCCGTAAACAAAAACTTACGAAAATTTCGCATTTTTATCTTCCGTATTTCAAGTTGTACTTGCGCAAATTCATATATATATATATATATATATATATATATATATATATATATATATATATATATATATATATATATATATATATATATATATATATGATAATGTATATATATATATATATATATATGATAATGTATATATATATATATATATATGATAATGTATATATATATATATATATGATAATGTATATATATATATATGATATATATGATAATGTATATATATATATATATATATATATATATATATATATATATATATATATATATATATATGATATGTATATATATATATATATAATAATGAGCAGCCGTGGCGCAGTGGTTAGAGTTCTGGCTCAGAACCCAGAGGTCCTAGGTTCGACGCCAGCTCTAGCCCAACAAGCGACATTGGTACGGTAGGAGGCGTGAACATCCTGTTAAATGCTCTCCCGCGGTACTCTGTGATAAGACCGTAAGGACTTCTGGGAGCACCTAAAATAACTACAATATATATATATATATATATATGTATATATATATATATATATATATATATATATATATATATATATATATATATATATATATATATATATATATATATATATATATATATATATATATATATATATATATATATATATATATATATAGTGACCTAGAAAGGTTAAAAAAGTTAGGATGCAGGGGGAGGGGCTGAGACAGAAATTAAGGGGGCCTAACGCAGCTAAAATTTAAACAGAAAAAACTGAAACTTTGAGTTAGTTTTGAGGGAATTCGTAACGCTCCCTCCGCAACATGTCTCTATGCCAGTGTTTATATATGTTTATATTTATCAAGTACCAACTTTGATTAACTCCATAGTCAATTGTTTATTGCCTTTGGCTCAGCAGAATTGGAGGTTTACTATTTATATTCTCATATGTAAAAACTTAGTAAAATATTCGGTTCCATTACAAATTTCAATTGAACTTTAAGTGTTGTTTGACCGTTGTCAGTTCTTACTGAATCTTGCAATTAAATTATCACAACCTCTCAGAATAGCTACAGCTCTGAATCTTTTAGCGCTTGTATAGTCCTGGTGAGCTTCTATGTTGAAATTTTTTCCAGGCGCAAAGACCCGGGTAAAAGTTGTATGTACGTACCCGTTTTTTTGCTACAAAATCTCGCAACTGACTTTTTCTTCTCTCCGAAACAGCTAAAGCTTTAAAACTATTAGCAGTTGTACAGTCTCAATAATGTTAGGATGTTGAAAATCAAAGAATTTTTCAGGGCCAATGGTACAAAGGACAACAAATGCCCTTACCACCCTCCCACTCTTACTTTTTTTTATTTATTAATCAAAACATTTGAGAAAAAATTATTGAAAAGGATGTGTTTAAATTTTTTTTTAATTTACTTGTTGTTATTGAGGTAATAAAAGCAAAGGAGCATATAACAGAGCACCTCAAAAATAAAACAATTGAAACTGGCTAAACATAAAATTATACTATTTAAAAACAAGTAAGGGCTATTTTTAGGCATTTTATTATATAATTAAGTTTTAGCATTCACCACTTAAATTAGGTGTTTTTTCGATTTCAACACGAAAATCTTCCGGTAAACAACTCTAGCTTATACACTGCGCGACTTAATGATAGGACACCCCAAAAATATTTATAAAACTCTACTATACATTTATATTTAAAAACTAATTTTTATAGTAAATGAGAGCAAAAGGATAACAAGACTAAACACCATTTAAAAAAACTTATTTTAAAATTAGTTCGCATTTTATTATTAAAAAAAACTACTTTTTTAGTGCGACAAAACTATAAGACACTTTTGAAAAAAAATCATATAAATTTTCGTTTATATAAAAAGTCGTCTCAATTTTAAACAATCAATAGTGGGTACTTTTACCGTTTTTTTGAATCACTTCAATCATTCTAGAAGGTAAAGAATCACACAACTTTTTTATGTACAAAATGTCAATTGTATCTCATGCAGATGCAATGGACGATTTCACGTCAGCTAGTGAACTATATTGTTTATCACCTTTAAACACTATATGTGACAGGTGTGCACAAGCATTCTTAATAATGCTCAGGTCTGGAGATCTAGCTGACCACTTCAATGTTTCAAGTTTACTGTATTTGAAATATTCCTTTACTATCTTATCTGTATGAACGCAAGCATTATCTTGCTAAAAAACAAAATTTTCACTACCTATTGCAGATGCTTCACGACTTAAAAATTCTTGAACAATTAAAAGATAGTCCTTAGCCTTCATTTTTCCGTCAATAAAATGAATTTTTGATTTATCATGATACCCAATCACACACCAAATCATTACACCAACACCACCCATTTGACGTTGTTGCTGTGTTTCTGATTTTTACGCAAATCGTGAAAATAATAATTCCATCTATCCGACCCATCAAGACAAAATCGTCTTTTGTCAGAAAATACTACTTGTTGCCGCTCTTCTTTCCATGTCACGTGGTTCTTTACAAAAGTTATTCGAATGTTTATGTGATTTATTGTCAAAGGTGGTTTTCACTGAAGTATTTTGCACGAAAGGTGAAAAGCATTATAAATAACCCACTGAACTGTATGTAAATTAGCAATCAAACCTGCTTCTGCATTAATTTAACGTGGAGTTAATGAAAAATTTGAAATTTTTCTCAACAATTTTTGCCTTATCACTTTCACTTATTTTTGATGGACGTCCGGGACTTTTTTTTATTCTATACATATGAGGACTATTAACGTTGTTTTTAATCACACTTCGGGTGTGTCCAATAGCTCTAGCCATGTAAGTAACGGACCCATTTTCGATAAGTTAGAGAGCACTTTTTTCTCATCTGGACTCAACGGTGCAGCACAACCCATTATTAATTAATTTGTTATTGTATACTTAATAAAAAAAAACCTAAACTAAATTTTTGACAGTTCACAAAAGTTTACTGTTAAATAATCGTCTGCGGTGTTTACATCAAATAAATATTCTTAATTGCCCACAACTGCGGTTTGCAAATAAAACGTTTTTTGTAAAATTGTCGCACTGAAAAAACGGTTGTTTTTTTTATAAAATGCGAGTTACGTTAAAAATAAATTTGTTAAAATGTTGTAAACCCTTTGCTTTCATTTAAAATGAAAATTAGTTTTTAAATATAAATGTATAGTAGAGTTCTACAAATCCTTTTGGGGTATCCTATCATTATGTCGCGCTGTGTTAGTCTAAAAAAAGACTTTTGTTCTCCCTTGTTAATAAGTGTTTCCATTACTTTACAATACTTAGTATCTTTAAATAAAAATTTCTTTAAAATTCATAGTTTTGCTAATTACACATTTTATTATGTATCCTGAAAGTTTTGAAAAAATAGGTAATATTTCGCATTTCTTATTGTGTTTTCTTTAATACTGTAAGCTTTTAAATTTAAATGCAGATGTATCATTCAAAGAACAACTATAATACTTAAATCATCAACAATAATAATAATCGATCTAACAACATTTGACAACAATTTTTAGCGTTTGTGAGCATTTATGTAATAAAATATATAACAGGTAATATAAAAAAAGGGCAAGTTACTTAGACAAAAGTATTTCATTTAAGAAAGGTTAAAAAACTACTTTTAATAATTTATTATCAAATATTGGTACAACCTTAACCCTAATTAGATTGTAGAGTATATTAAAAATATACAGTTGATTTTGGTATAGTACAGTATAGAATAAACAGCATAACAAAGTGTACTTCTTTTTAGCTGTCGAACTATTTGAAGCAGATATAGTAAAAACCCCGAAACTAATGGCACGAATTAACCGGATGAAAAGAAATGAAAGTGAAGAAAGCCCGTTTGACGCAATTCAAAACGGAGCATGGCCTAACGCAATTGTTCCTTACGTGATTACAAATATGATGAGTAAATTTTATATTTACATTTAACAATAACAGTTTTATTGAAGGGTTAAAAAATAAATAAGTTTTTTATGAATATAATTTTTTAGCTCAACAAGATCGTTATGCTATTGCTGAAGCGATTAATGAGTATAAGCAAAAAACGTGCATTAGATTTGTTCCAAGAACCAATGAGCCTTCATATGTTAATTTCATAAAAGGTGGAGGGTAAGTAAATATTTACTAAATTTATATGTGTTTATGTGTTAGGGTGTGTTTGTGTATTGAATTTGTAAATTTTGTATACAAAAGGTGGTTGTTGTTTCTATCCATGTGTTATCTAAGACCAGAGGTGTCCTAGATAACACATGTTGGCCTGATGTCTTGCCGACATCTTTTATATCAATATTAGGTTGGGATCTTTTTACTTCATTAGCTTGATGATTGCAAGCACAGATTAAAATAACTTAATCTTTGAATGTTAACTATGCGCAGGCCTAACAATAAAAATACGTGGTTAGTATTGAAAATTTGAATTAGTAATTGTAGTATCTGAGATAGTAATTGGAAATCTTGATTGAGGTTTTCTAAAACTTAGTTTGCAAATTTTATTTTAATAATATTAATCATAAAAGTAGTCAAGCAAATCAACATCAATGTTTTTAAAGTCTTGTATTAATTCACTAAAATAAGCTCTTTCTTCGTCGTCTTCCTCTTCTTGCTTATCGGTCTCTTTTTCTTTATCACTGTCTTCTTATTTTCGAGTATTTTCGAAAGAAGACAGTATTTATTTAAACACTAAAAATTTCATTTGCAACACTATTCATTAAACTTCTTTGCGACATTATTCCTTATTCTGTTTTTCGATAATCAATAATGCGACAACTTGCGACACTATTTCTTTTTTACATTTTCGACAATCAAATTTGCAACAATAAAAATTTGTGACAATCAAAATTTTGCGGTACTATTCAGCCACACATCTCAAAAAAGAAAAGTTTTACAAAGTTAAAAGTTGATTATGGTGTTCTGCTTATAGTCAACAACCTCATACAAAAATTATGCGGATTAAAAAAATATAAATAAAATAGAATAGAAAACATAATAATGCATAATTCTCCAGATAGTTACTAAGTAAAAAGTCTTAGATTGTTGAAAGCGTAATTATAGTTTCGTTAAACAACTTAAACCCTACAAAACATCTATTGATGATTTGTCTTATTTTGAAATGAGAAAAGAAATTTTCTTACTGTTTGAGAAATTTGAGACAAAACATCCCCTAATTATAGAGCATTAGATATAGAAAAAAAGTTTACGATTAGTCTACTATCTATACAACCTATTATAAAATAAATATGCATATTTTATTGCCATGGACCATTCTATATTTATCTACCGAAAACAGGAAACAAAAATGAGATAAAAGATCAATGAGTTTGAATTCAAGTATGGTATGATTCTAACATTTGCGTGTATAGATAATACTTATGTGCCAATATCAGGTCTGGTAGAAACTTTCAAAACAATGTTTGTTATAAACAAGAACTTTAATAATAATCTGTTATAAGCTATATTATTTCCTTAATGTCCAAGCAGTATGTGGTTATAAAGAAATGTTTATGGACGAAGAGTGCATTTGGCCTTCAACTCGATTATAAACAGAAAAGTATGAAATAATTTCTTACGAGGATTTTTTCAATCAAAGTTGAATGGATAAATTCGAATGACGAAAAAAATTAGAACATATATTATTAAAATTTGGAGCATAAATCCAACATACCCTTTGTCTCCCTTTTTTTATAAATGATATTAAAGGTGTTGCAATAACAAGGAATTAACATTTAAAAGCACAAGTTGTGGAGAGAACTCGTATTGCTTTGAACCCCCACTTTTTGAAGCTTCATAAAATATTAAATAAAGTTTTTTAACAAGAAAGTTTAGATCGAATGTGATGGATTGTTTTAATAAACTCAATTGTACAGTATATAACTGAATTGAATTTCAGTCTTCTAGTTGTTGCACGCTGAAATTCAGTTTCTTCACAATAACATGTTATACACTTGCTTTTCCAGAATATGAAGATACTTGATACATAAAATATGATGATATTTTGCTAGACGTATCTACGTATCTAAAATAGATCAAGAAAACTTTAATAGCAGTTATGTTTTTGCAAACTTACTTTTATAAATTCAAATGAGTCATAGTTAAAGGTGGTTCAAGAAAAAAAATTTAATGTAATACATTAAGTTTTAAGTACAGTAGATGCTACCTGCAAAATACATCACTGGAACTGCAGATGTTTCTTAATTTAACTCAGCCTGTATTTGATCAAAAAAGACGTCTTTTGAACGTTCAAAATACATTTTTTTTAGATCAAATACTTTTTGGCTTAAAACAACGCTGAAACATTTTCCGCCACATTTTCAGACAGAGACAATAAACAGTGAAACGTTTTTTATTTTTGATTTGGAAGTGTTTGAGTACTTAAAACAGTTAAAGCTCCATGTCAACTTACAAAATGCAGAACTGATAGCATATCAAGGATATGGATTCAAGGATATAAGGCTATTAATTTTCTAAAATTGAAATTAAAAATATTCTACAAGAAGTACAAGAATAACTTTTAGTACTTTATTAATCTTGTTGAGCACTATAGACCTTGAAGAAAAAAATAATTGTTCTATTCTCCTGATAAGATATCACACTAAAGATGTTTATTGCTATTAAATAACCTGCTATTTGTAATTTAACTTTAACATCTGATATAAACAAAAACATAGACGCAAAAGCAAACAATGATAAACAAAAATTAAAGATGAAATTGAAAACTAAATAAATTGATAAACGTGAACCAAAGATTGAAGGAGGTATTCGCAACATGGCCATGTATCAAAGTATTTCTAGGCAAGGTTTCCTCAAAAAGCAAAAAGTGTTAAAAACAAGGCGCAGGTTTAGTTACAGTTACGGTCAATTTATTTGTAATAAATTTAAAAATAATAAATACTTAGCACATTCCAATAGTTTTTATTATTTGAAATATCAATCTAAACATGTTATAACGTGTTACACAATATCCTGTAAAAAAGAAGAGGTATTTGATCGGAATGTTAAAAACATCAAATTCAACTGATTATGTTAAATTTGAATTGCCTTTAAGTTTTTATAACAATATTTCCAGAGATCTTTATGATTAAAGACTTTATCGACAATATTTTTCAAAAAGTTTTAGATATTAGTAAATAGTGTAGTAGACGATTGAAACTATCACAAGATGCAATTGATTCAGTAAATAAAAATACGTTTAAAAATAGAAAAGAAAAAAATTCGAACTTTTAATAGCTAACAGTAAAACATTATTTTTTATTTTACAAAATTTTAAATTGAAAGATTTTTATACTCAAAACACTACTCAACAAAACACTACTCAACAAACACTCCTCAACAAACACTACTCAACAAAACACTACTCAACAAAACACTACTCAACAAAACACTACTCAACAAAACACTACTCAACAAAACACTACTCAACAAACACTCCTCAACAAACACTACTCAACAAAACACTACTCAACAAAACACTACTCAACAAACACTCCTCAACAAACACTACTCAACAAAACACTACTCAACAAAACACTACTCAACAAACACTCCTCAACAAACACTACTCAACAAAACACTACTCATCAAAACACTACTCAACAAAACACTACTCAACAAACACTCCTCAACAAACACTACTCAACAAAACACTACTCAACAAAACACTACTCAACAAACACTCCTCAACAAACACTACTCAACAAAACACTACTCAACAAAACACTACTCAACAAACACAAACAGTTTTGACTCAACAAACTAAAATAGCTAATACCCATTTTTTGTTATATAAAGTTGTAATTCATTTTTTTATATTATATATATATTATTTATATATAAATTATTTATACTTTTTTTGACTTAAAAATAACGGAGTAAAAATAAAAAAACAAAGCAATTCTCTCAAAAAATAAATTTGTAAAATATATATAGGGTAGATTAAGGTAATATGAGCACCTTGGTAATATGAGCATACTTAAAGATTTCTTAGATGTATCGACTTTATGTGGTGATTACAGAAATCAGTGCAATTAGCGTAAATCTATATGAAGTAATTAGCGGGTATCATCTAATTAAAACGCTGTTAAATTTTTTGCTTTTTTAAAATAATATCATCACGCATAAATAAGTCTGTGGCGCGAAATTTTGGTGCTAAAATAATGAAATCAATTTTTTCATAAAAAAAAATATGTTAGCTAAATATCCAATCCTTTTTGGCTTGTAATGCATAGAACTATTTAGTTTTGACTTAATTTAAAGATGCAATTTTTGTGTAATATGAGCATGCTCAAATTGCCCAGTGATTTTCATTGAAATTACCTCGTTTAAAGTCCTAAAAAAGTAGTGGTTTTAATTGTTTTTTTGAATAAAAATAAAATATAGTAAAACTTTTTAATATTTTTACAATACTAAATATTTTTCTGTAATTTAAATTGAAAAAAATTGAATTTTTATCGTTCAAAGGTTTGAGTTGATAAAATTTATAATTGATATGTAATTATATTGTTAAAAGGGTTTTAAAGTAAAAATTTTTAATTTTATACTCATAATCTTAGGTGTTTAATACACGGGAGAAAACGTTTACTAATTTTTGAAAATTTTGTTTTACTAAAAGAAATATATAGTAGAATAGTTTTAGAAGCTTGTTTCATGACTAAATATATTTCATGAAACTAAAAACATGTTCTTTTATATATTTTATTTGGCACCAAATTACTCAATTTCTTTTTGTTCTTTATTTTTCTTCTTCTATCTATTTTTAAAGTTAATTAAACTTGAAGTTGATTAAGTTGACCAATTAAATTGAGTAACCCCTTTCTCGTTATTACTCAGCCAATATTGTTGCACTTAATGACTTTGTTGATCATTTCACCTAACTTGTGTTCAGTTTCTCTTAGTTATCAGTGATTCAAATTATGCTATGATCTCACTAAACCTTCTTTCAATCTTGTCTTTCTTTAACACCTGGTTTACCCTACCATCAAAGTTCTTAGACTGACTGGAACTCTTTGATAGGCTGATGTCTCTCGGCTCTTTGCCTAAAATTGTAAAACTTTATCCTTTATAATCTCCTAGATTCAGGCTGTTACTTTTTATTTTTATTTTTATATCCAACAAAAAGGAATGAATGGTTTTTGAAACTTTCGGAAAACCATTAGCGTTAATGAAACCATTAATGTTAACAAAAACAACAATAAAAATTTTCAATTTATATAGCATAAATAACAAAATAATAAAAAAACTATTGCATCTTTATTATTGGTTTTATTCAACAATTTTACAATTTGTATAAATTTTGACATCATTTAGTTGCTACTCAATGATTGGAAGACAAGGTGGTAGACAAGATATATCTCTAGGACAAGGATGCGGGTACAAGGGAATTGCAATTCACGAAATGATGCATGCACTGGGATTCTTTCATGAACAATCTAGAAGAGACAGAGATAGATATATAAGAGTGAACTACCAGAATATCCAGAGTGGTAAATAGTTAAAAATGATTTTATATTAACAAGAAACGTTAGAAATTTAAAAAGGAGAAAAATTTTGAAAATATTTTGATAGTGTTTAAAACTCCTTAAATATTTATTCTTTTGTAAAAACTAAAATTATATATTTATTATGCATTTCATAAACAATATATTTTAGCTTACTTTTTTTTTCTTCAGGAATGGCTTACAACTTTGATATGTACAGATATGGAGAAGCTTTAACTCTTGATGAACCTTATGATACGAGTTCTATAATGCATTACGACAAGTATATTAGAAACAGCTTTAGAAAAATTTAAATATTCATATATATATATATATATATATATATATATATATATATATATATATATATATATATATATATATATATATATATATATATATATATATATATATATATATATATATATATATATATATAATATTTATATATATATATATATATATATATATATATATATATATATATATATATATATATATATATATATATATATATATATATATATATATATATATATATATATATGGTACTTAAAGTTTCATACCCTTCGCCAATCATCAGCCATATTTATTCTTTAAATCACGAAATTAACGTTAAGATTATTTTTTTTTGATTTAAAGAATAATATGGCTGACGATTGCCGAAAGGCAAGACTTTAAGTACCATCACACCGTTAAAAAAAAGTTTTAATGGTTTTTTCTTGATTTAAAGAATAAATATGGCTGATGATTTCCGAAAGGCATGAAACTTTTTTCAAATAATCTAACACTATATAATTTGCATTATATTGATGACTCTTAAACGAATAAGAGACTTGGTGTCTTAACGTGATACAACAAAAACAATACATACATGGAAGTTGGGAATTATTATGAATAATTTATATAATTTATGATAAATTATATAATAACTCTAGTTATTTTGCAACATTGCGTTACTACATTAAATTAAAAAATTACATTTAATGATTTTAAAAATACATTAAATTTAAAAATTACTTATGAAAGAACTCATTAGAATAATTTTAATTAGGTCATTTGTTTTCATAACTTTTTAAAAGTTACTTATTTTCGTGTTTGCATTTAGAAATTAATTCAGATATTTTGTTTAGTAAATTTTCTTGATCCAAATCAGTAATAATTTCAAATTTTTGATATAAACAAAGCATACAATTTTTTGAAATGTTATTATACGAAAACAGTTTTTAGAATAGACCAGTTTTTCGAGCAGATCAGTTTAATTTAAAATAATATTTTTTTTCTTTTAGTTTCCGTAAATATTTTGACAGCTAATTCTCTTTTAAGTATTTTTAATTTTAAAAGAATGTTTATGGTTGCCATAACGTTTTTTTCGTTCGTTCTCGAACTTTAACTGATATATTTTATTTTGTGAGAAAACTATGCATTTTTAAATAATATTTTTTGATAAGCCTTTGCCAATTATATAGCATTCATTTTTTTGTTTAAAATTTCATTTTTTAGTATTTTTTTTTGTTGAGAAATTCATTTTTATTAATCAATGCAAAATTGTGACTTTTTATAATTTTATAATAACAGTGCCGCTACATCGACTGAGGGTTTAGTTTGGGCCAGAAATCTATCATTTACCAAAAAAAAAAACGTTATTCAAGTTATATATATATATAATAAATATGATTTTAATTTATATTTACTAAAATAAGAAATTATTTTAGCTACGCATTCAGTGTTACTGGGTATAAAACAATCGAGTCTTTACGAAACCCAAGTGATGTACTTGGTCAAAGAAATGCCTTAAGTCAAATTGATATCAATCAACTGAATAAATACTACAATTGCAAGTCAACAACTGTCACAACAAAACCATCAAGTTTGTTTTAAGTTTATGTTTTTTAATAGAAGTTTTTGCTTTTTATTTTCAAATTTTTATTTTTATTTGTATACTATAAATTAATTTGTATTAATTTAATTCAAATTTTTATTTTTATTGTATACTATAAATTAATTTGTATTAATGCTTGGTTATGGAGATATTTAATTCATTTTTTTTATTATTTAGCATGTGAAGATGGTATATATTTATGTCGTTTGGGAAACACATGGTGTTCAAAAGATTCATATTACAAGAATAACTGCAAAAAGACATGTAATCTTTGCAAATAACGTAATAATATGTAAACAATGAATGAAAAACTCAATGATTTTCTGATTTCAAAATGATTTAATGAAGAATGATAAATAAATTTCTAAATAAAAAAACAATCTTTTTTATTCAAACTAGCAGTAAGCGACCTGTATTACGGGTTATTGTTAAATAAATCAACAGCAACAATAAATTTAATATATCATCTGAAAATTATAATAAAATACAAATTTATCTATAAATTATCTATTTAGCTCTGCTCGCTTTTAGTTAAAGACATAAAAACTCGTAAGATCAGTTATTAAATCAGTAGAAGCTAATCATTTTTTAAAAAAATACCTGAAATATCAAAGAACTTAATGATAACATAAAGGGTTCCATTAATTTGTTCCTTTTTATTTAAACCCCCAATAAATGAATAGAGAGAGAGTAACAAGGTTTTAAAAGCACTGCGTTTAATTCACTTAAAAAGATATACAACAAATCATTATAATTTATAAGTGGTATGGGGCTGTCCGTTAATTATGGCAACAAAATAGGGGAAGGGGGTCTGGAAATTTTTGACAATTTTTGACGAGGGGAGAGGGGAGGTCAAGAAAAGGTGACGTCAACAACGTCACTTCTTTAAATAAATCTAGTTATTTTGTTACTAGTCATGCACACTTACTTAGTTACTCGTTATGCCTACTGGACGTGAAAAAAGATATCAAAATGAGACTTTTATATGTCAGGATCAGATGGCCTGCCACTTGCAATCAAAGTTACTCATTTAGAGAGAGATCTTGGAGTTCTTATCTCAAATGATCTTAAATGTAATGCTCAAGTTTTAGCAGCTGCAGTGAACGCTAATCACTCCTTAGAGAGGTTGAAATAAACTTTTCGAAGCCGTAGTTTTTCAGTAAGGAAAAAGGTGTGCAAAACATGTTGCAAAAAGCTGCTACAGACGTCGAAAAAATCAGGAAAACTTAAATGGGACAAATTTGCATTGAGTATTTTTACAAGAACTCGTCCCGAAACAATACTACCTACTATCAACTTGATAATAAACAGAAGAAAAGCTACAGCGCTTGTGGATACTGGTTGCTCGCAATCAATCATCACTAAAAAGTTACTGCCATTCGACTATAAAGTGATTCGTGTAGTGGGTGTTGCAACAATGAGCGGAATAATTAGATGTGAAAAAGTTATTGCCTAAATACAAAATTAAACAAATGGGTGCTTGGTGGATGCGTTGGTGTTATGATAAAATTATGGAAAAAACTAAATAATTACTACCGTTGATGCGCGTCATTAATGATAATAAAAAGAAGATAAGACTGGTGCTTGATTATTGCGAACTTAACACCTATGTAAAAGCCTCTACAAGAGATGCGGATGTCATCAAAGATGCAATGAGGGATTGGAGACTGATGAGTAAAAATAGCAACAGCTCGGTGGTGGATCTAAAAAGAACATACCTACAAATTTATGTGCATAAACAACATTGGCCTTACCGAACTGTTGTTAACTAAGATTAACGATATGCGCTTACAGGTTTGGGCTTTGATTTGAACCTAGCACCTGTGATGGTGAGCTCAATACTACGATATGTTATCCAACAAAGTTCTGTACTTGCAAAATCAACAAGAGGATACATTGATGACACCTTAGCAAATAATGGAAATGGAAGAAAGCTGGTGGTACATGTGAAGAAATGTGGTCTTCACGCAAAAACACATGAATATTTTGGCAAAAACCCAGTTCGTGCACTTGGATTGAAAGTAACATTAAATCCATCGACAAAGGAAATGTTTTTGAAGAGAGGACGCGAGTTTCCAATTATTAAAAATGTGCTATTTATATAAAAAAATGGGAAATATTCTCATTATGTGGTAATCTGGTTACTAATCTACCAGTTGCTGGATAGTTTAGACTCACATGCAGCTTTATAAAGAAATGTACAAACAAAGCAGGTTGGAATGAAACTATTACAAGTAAGTACGTTAATGATATGATGCAGGAAGTTGTGGATAGAGTCATCAATTGCAATCCTGCAAAAGGCGTATGGAATGTCAAACCAAATGCATCTCTAACTGTATGAGTGATGCATGTTTGCTACTAAAAGGAGTTATGATAATTCAAGGAGACAAAAAAACAGAAGATTCGACATAGCTCCAACTAAAGTCTGATGCAATATATATCAACGTAGCTGAATTGAATGCATGTATTGAAGGTCTCAATATGGCATTGAAATAGAACCCAAGTGATGTCTCTACCAAAACTGATTCTCATAGTGTATTCAGTCGGTTAAATTCTAAATTGAATCGTGGCAAACCTGTACAATATGCAGGGCAATGCAAAATGCTAATTCGACAAAGGCTTCAAATGTTGAAAAATTTTTTCGAGGACTATGTCATAAATGTAAATGTTACATGGATAACAACAACAAAAAATATCGCAGATGAACTCACACTAGTGCCAATAAAATGGATAAAAAACAAATTTTCAACACAAGAATGTAATATCATTTATAAGCACGATAATCAGCAGATTAAAAAAATTAATTCAATAGCACACATGGGAGTTACCAAGAGTATGGAGTTATGCTCGCGTGCTGGTATCCACATTAATAGCGACAGAGTGAAACAAGTTTTGGCTGAATGTGACTAATGTAATACAATTGATCTTAAAGTCATTTTGTGTTATAAAGGAAATCTTGTTGTCAGCAAAGTGTGGGAGTAGCCTGCGATGTTACTTGCGTTGATTTGTTACTATATCTTACCTGTATCCATTGTGGCCCAAGCAGATACACGTTGTGGACATCATTATGCAACGAAAGAGCAGCAATGGTTGTTGAATTGTTAGACAAAATATGGTCATCGCTTGGATCTGCTTCCGAAGTTCTCCAAGATAATGTTTAAAATATATTTAAGTTTTTTGCATTCATAACTTTTTTAAATGATTTCATTTGATGACTATTTTATTTATGAAAAAATTATGTTTACTGTTTGAATTTTCGGATTGTTGTTTATATATCCTTAATAAATGTCTTTTGTAATGTAACTTTTTTTAAATATTGGAGCACTATACCAATTTATTACATCCAAGCAATTGATAAATCTGTATAGTTGTATCGCATCTCCTCTTGATCTTCTTATTTCTAATGTAAAGAGAAAGGCTGATCAGTAAGTTTTTACATGATAAATCTTTTAAATTAAAAACGCGAACTGCTCTCTGTTGAATTTGTTCAATCATAATAACACGTTTCTGTATATGTAAATTTCGTAATAGGGTTTAATATTCAAGGTGAGGTATAAATAACAATGTAAGTATCAATATTATATTTCTTTTGTCTGAAATTTAAAGAAGTGTTTGATTCGCCCTTATGTATTTTCTTAGGCATAAATACATTGGTTGAAAGGCCATTGAAGCTAATTTTAGATAATTTAAGTTAAAAAAAAATATATTGAATGCAGTCGTGAAACTAAGGCCCAAATATGAAAAAATATTGCAAAATATTAGGGTACTTAAACTTTAAGGGATAAGGAAAACTGATTTACAATTCTTTACAAGGTAGTCTCAGCATTTGTTGATGCTAAATTTGCTCAAGAAAAATTTAGTGAAAAATGTAGCCGCACCTTTTTGCCCTTTTTTGAATTAATTGTTTTTAAATGACGCAAGGTCTTTTTAAAATGTTTCTTTTCTGCATCTTTAATGAGTGTTGGATCCAGAATTGTCATAACATCAACAATAAAAGATAATTTTAAGAAATTAGAAATCTATCGATGAATTTAAATTTAGTATAAGATAATAAATTAAAATATTTTAATAACTTATTGCCCTCGCATTTGTGCTAGGGGGTAAACCTTTTGAGGGTTTTTTTTCCCCATGCTTCAATCATTGCAAATTTTTGCAATGCATTCTTGTTTAATACATTTGTTTATTACTGAATGTATCATTATAACTAAATACTATTCTATAATTCTAAATTCTAGTCTGTAATTCTATTGTGGAAAGCTATAGAAGATTTGATTACGACTATGTGGTTTGCGATTATAATAACTCTTAATTTATAATAATTAAGTGGTTTTTAAATTAAAATTTTTGAGGATCATTTGTGGGCTGTTATCCAACATCAATTTAAGAGTTTTGCATATTAGATATAAAGAAAAGTGGAAAAAAGTACATAAATTTAATGTTGGATTTGAAAACCAGTATAAAAAATGGTTAGACAGTCGAGCTTTTTCAATCGAAAAATATACCAATTTATCAACAACAAAAAAAAAAAAGCGTGACGTTCATCAAAAGAATTTTTTGAATTAAGCAATAGAAGTAAATGACGAATAGCTGATGACAAAGTTGACCTTAAAACAGTTTCAATTGAACGAGTTTTACTTGCAGCAAAAAGAACAGCATATAATAATCAAAACTATAACATGGTTAAGCTTCTTAAAAATGTTATAGAATATCAAACTGAAGCAATTCAAATATTATAAAGATTAAATAACAATGACATGTTATCAGATGATAAAACGTTTAGATATCACAGGTCTGCAACATAAAAACTGTTAAAAATTTAATAAGTGATTTTTATAGAATTTTCAACGCTAATTTCGGGGAAAATAGTGAAAAAATTCCATTACGTACAGTTATTTCACAAACTGCTTGTCTAGTTTTAGCTTTTTTGATATTTTTTATAAATAGTTCAGTACTCTAGTAAGTTTGAATTTTGGCCTTTTAAGATTTACAGAAACTGTTTCTTAGCCTAAAGTACAAGTTGTTTTATGAACAATGGCTATCAGAGGATGTATAAACTCACCAGATTGCTTCTGCTACATTTGTGGTATTTATACCATTAAAAAGCGACAAAGAAACATCTCCAATTTTGTTAAAAAGGTATGATTTGCCTATTTGGTATAAAGTCAGGCAATCAAGATAAGTCTTGGGCTCCACACAAAATTATTTTAATATGTGTTGAAGAACTGAGACAATGGTTTCAAGGTAAAAAGCAGTCCTTACGTTATGGAATACCAATGGTTTGGAGGAGCCCAAAAATCTTAGTGATGACTGTTATTTTTGTTCTTGCAACGTACAAGGTTTCAATTTGAAAAACAAAAAGGATACTTCCTACCCTAACATTCAGTCAGCCATTCGCCCTATTCCTCATGGACCTGGAGTACCAATACCCTCCCCTCCAAATTCTTTGGATGATGTTTTAGATAACCCAGTTAAAAAAATAAAACCGCGTCCCACATGGGTTCCGCGTGGGTTCCGTATGGGATTGATGGGATTTATGTGGGACAGATTTTCCCATGTGGTATCCGTATGGAAATTTGTCACCTTAAACCCATGTGGGTAATCCCACATGGGTTACTTGTGGGAACCATATGGTATTTACACACATGGGAAATCCCACGTGGGTTGCCTGTGGGATTTGCATGGGAATTAATTTAAAAGCTGGAAACTAAAAAAAAAAATTTTAAATCGACATTGCATTGCGTTACGTTAATATTGTGTGAAAATATTTTATATTAATAAAGAGAATGGCAAGCAAGTATGTAAGTACCACGAATATTTTTTATCTTTCTTTATAGAAATAAGATTAAGATTTGTGCAAATAGACGTATTATTAGGATAATATAATAGTTATTTGAATATAGATCTCGAGTAAATTATTTGCAAACAATTACCTGATGCAAGTTGAAATGTTGTCAAAAACCAATCTTGCATGCATGGGACACTGCAGTGTCCCACAAAGAAATGCAGGTTTGAAAGTCAAAGAATTCCCAATTTTCTTTAATAAAAAAAGAAAAAAATAGGATGGAGATGGGTTTCTGTAACTTTTTTTATGCTCCAAAAGTTTTAACTTTAGATATAATAAGGTTCTTAAGACTTAAGGGACTTACGAACTACATTGAGGAACAAAAACAGGATATTTACAGAAACTTTTCAATTTTTAATCTGGAGTACCACAGTGTTATTGAGAATAAAGCCTCTGGGTCCAGTTTTCAAAGTAATATGATCTAAGCAATGTTTAAATAAAATAATATGCTTTAAAATGCATATAGTTATACATATAACTCCTGATAGTTAACTATATGTTTAACTAGTTATACATATAATTTGTTATAAAAACTTATTTTTTAAGGTTATGCTTGAACAAATTAGTACCAATTAATTCAAATTTAAGATTTAGTTAAATATGTTCTTATTTATTCATTGTTTTTGTTAATTTTATATTTATTTGTTCAAATTTATCGGTTAGTACTATATTTTACTACAGTAAGAATGTTTATCATTGTTGAACGTAATTTTATTAGTAACTTAATTTTATTTTCAACATATTTTGACAACACCCTTTATATTTTAAATTATAACAGCTTTACTTTTCTATTGATGTTAAATTTATTACGTTTCAATAACTCAGATTGAATCTTAACTGAATTATTGTAAGCTTTGTAGGGGTTTGTATATATATATATATATATATATATATATATATATATATATATATATATATATATATATATATATATATATATACATATACATATATATATATACATATATATATATATATAATATATATATATATAATATATATATATATATAATATATATATATATATATATATATACATATATATATATATATATATACATATATATATATATATATATATATATATATATATATATATATATATATATATATATGTATACATATACATATATATATACATACATATACATACATATATATATAATATATATATATATATATATATATTTTTATATATATATATATATATATATATATATATATATATATATACATACATACATATATATATATATATATATATATATATATATATATATATATATATATATATATATATATATATATATATATATATATATATATGTATATATATATATATATATACAACATTAAAACAATAAAATTGATACAAAATTTCACTTTAAAACATTGTGATGTTTTAAAGTGAAATTTTGACAATTATAATAATTACAAATTATAAATAAATACAAATTATAATAGCATTAGGAAACTAGTATTTATGTATTATTATTATACTATAAATAAATAGTTTTTTAATTCATTTTATAAAATGGAGACTGACAACTGATAATTAATGGAAATAAATACAAATTATAAAAATCATGTAAACTTCGTTTATTATTACTAAATACTATTAATGTTAGTCTACAAAATTAAAATCAATTTAGAGCATTGTTATTAGTTCTTTTGCGATTCGCACTTCCACTTCTGTCTCTCAAATTTATAAAATAGGTGGTCAAAGTTTGCTCAATAGGTAGGTTCTCAGCATAACAATGCTTTTTTCTTACACTTTCTAAAGAGAAATATGGCAAATTGATTACTTATTTTACCTAAATCGTAGGGTCATCTCTGCATAATGATGTCAGATGATGACCCGGTTTATTGAACAACTTCACCCTTTATCAAACTCGGTCAATTTTTTGCCATCTCCCATTGAAAATGATGTCAGTTTTTGTTATCGTATTATGATGGTATATCTGAATTGTTAATATAATATAAAAAATGCATACACCATCAATTTTTTTCTGGTTCAATTATACATTTATTCTCAACAGTACTAAAAGTAAAAAAAAAAAACATAATTTGTTCTTTCAGATAAGCATTCAAGATTCAAGCTAATTTCTGAATTTAAATTGTTTTTCCTGTGATCCTCTACAGTTTTAAGCAACAAAAGCAAGAAGTTTTTAGACCACATTGTTGGTGTAAATACCTCTAAAACCTGCTTATAGCTAGCATAAATTGTTTTACTTTTTTTTTAAATAAAATATTTTACTTTTTTTTTAATTCAATTTTTTAATTGAGATTATCTTAGTCTCAACATCCCCTCCCCATTGTCAATTATTGTTAAACTCACACTGCCCCACTATCTACTGGCATCATTTATGGATGATCCCATAGCCTAAATAATATATATATATATATATATATATATATATATATATATATATATATATATATATATATATATATATATATATATATTTATATATATATATGTATATATATATTTACATATATTTATATATATATATATATATATTATTTTTACTTTATTTACAACACCATTTGAGATACAACAAACCCTTACAAAGCTTACAATAATTCAGTTAAAATTCAATCTGAGTTATTGAAACGTAATAAATTTAACATCAATAGAAAAGTAAAGCTGTCATCATTTAAAATGTAAAGGGTGTTGTCAAAATATGTTGATAGTAAAATTAAGTTACTAATAAAATCACGTTCAACAATGATAAATATTCTTACTGTAGTAAGAATTAGTACTAGTTAACAAATTTGAACAAATAAATATAAAATAGTGAAAAAGCAATGAACAAGTAACTTGAACTAAATCTTGAATTTGAATTAATTGGTTCTAATTTGTTCAAGCATAACCTTAAAAAATAAGTTTATATAATAAATTTTATGTATAACTGGTTATACATATAGTTAACTATCAGGAGTTATATGTATTACTGCATGCATTTTAAAGCATTTTATTTAGTTTATATATTACTTTAGATCATATTACTTTGAATACTGGACCCAGAGACTTTATTCCCAATAACACTGTGGTACTCCGGATTAAAAATTTAAAAGTTTCTGTAAATATCCTGTTTTTGTTCCTCAATATACTTCGTAAGTCCCTTAAGTTTTATGAACCTTATTATATATAAAGTTAAAAGTTTTGGAGGCTAAAAAAAGTTACAGAAACCTCCCTATCTCCCCCCTATTTTAATTTTTTTTTTTAATAAAGAAATAAATAATAAAGAAAATTTGGCTTTCAAACCTGCATTTCTTTGTGGGACACTGCAGTGTCCCATGCATGCATGCTTGGTTTTTGACAATATTAGAACTTGCATCAGTCAATTGTTTGCAGATAATATACTCAAGAACTATATTCAAATATCATATGAACATGTTAGAGAATGTTCATATGATATTTGAACATCACAAATTTAATAATATTGTTGTGATATATATATTCCATAATAGATTATGATATGAAAATAAGATAGGATATGAAGGCAATGATCAAAGAATAAATTTACTTATAGAAATTTAGATGTTTGTTTATTAGTTTCAAAATATTATATTATGTGTGACCGCGGCCTTCTATAATAACAGGCCTTGACATCGTGCAACAAAGTTGTTAAACTGAAGGCCAATTCCTAATACTGTGTTTACATTTTCATTTTGATTGGTTTATAAATTAGATAGCCCAACATCAAGATGATAACGTTGTAAGGTTCAAGGCGTTAACATTGTAAGGTAATAATATTGTCAAACTAACGATAAGTTTTTTTAATAATTAAAATGCCTTAAAAATGCCTTTAAAATGCTGTGTATCTCTTTGCAAGTCGAAATATCTCAACTACAACAAAAATATCAATTTATACAACTACAACTACAATATCAATTACAACTACAACAAAAATATCAATACTCAACTTCAACAAAAGTATCAATTTATAAATTCCCGAAGAATCTAGAGGAGAGAAAAAGATGTAGTGAAGCTATCCCAAGAACTGGTTTTATTGTTACAGACTATACAGCATTATGTCAACTGCATTGGCCAAATGAAGCACCTTTTGAAAGCAAATATGGGAAGCAACGACCTTTAAACCCACCATCTGTTTTTAAAATATTCCGCCTAGTTGTTTAGCCACACCAGCAAGTAAAGTTAAAAAAAATGTAACTTCAAGCGGTTTTCGAAGCATTTTACCAGGTGAGTTAAATGATTTTCTAAAAGAGGATGAACTTATATTTGACGATATTCAATCTTTGTTAAGTGATAATAACGATGTTATTGTTTTCCAACCTAATAAAAAAAGTTTGCACATACAATCAAAAATGTACTAACTTGGTGTTTCATTATTTATTTTAGTAATTTTCAATGATTATTCATTTGTAGCTAACCATAATGGCACAACTTGTAATATTTTATATTTAGCTGTAAACAAATTAAAGTTAATAAAAACAAAATCAGCTTTATTTGAAGCAGTTAGATTTTTAAAAAATAAAGAAAGTTCGCTTCAGTCAAATATTCTATTCGAACACCTTAATGCTATGAGAAAAGTTAATGTTGGTGAAGTTTTATATGCTTCAGATATTATATGTAGAGCATATGAGTATTTTGCTATGCGACGAAGTTTATATGATTGTTTGTGTATTGACTACAAGTTGCCAAGTATAAGGACTTTAACCCTGTTGAGATATATTGATAAAACTTTTTTTTTGCTTAAATCAACTTTTGTTGGTGTTTTTTATTGTTGGTGATTTTTATTGTTACCGTTTTTAGCAAAAAAAATTAAAAATACAGTTATCTTTCTAATATAAAGATATATACTTTGTTATGGTTTTGCTTGTTATTGATACTATTTAATATTACATAAATATTCTTAATGAAATTTGAAATACGAAAAGCATGATTATCTTTTAACAATTTTTTGGTTTTCTTTTTATATTTCCGTTTTTACTAGAGATTATTATTAGAAAACATAGACTGCCATTACACACTACCTAATATAAAAATATATCAATATAAGTAAAAGTGAAAGTTTAATCGGCCTTCAGTTTTTACGGCATTTTGCGCGATGTCAAGGCCTGTTATTATAGAAGTCTACATCATTGAAAAAGTAGGTTTTTACATTTTTGTTTTTGTTTTTTTGTTTAACTACTTATCCTTATTGATCACTTTTTTTCAGGATTCTCCTCATGGGTTCAAGCTCATTACGCATAATATGTGTTCAATTACGCATAATACGTTAGTCATTGTAAGTAATAAATTAGGAAATAATTATTTGTGAAATATTGTAGTCATTAATGACTTCAAACTGGCTAATAATTAAAATTGCTCGACTAATAAGGTTCCTTATTAAAATCTCTCTCTCTCTCTGTCTCTTTCTCTCTCTCTCTGTCTCTTTCTCTCTCTCTCTGTCTCTTTCTCTCTCTCTCTCTCTCTCTCTCTCTCTCTCTCTCTCTCTCTCTCTCTCTCTCTCTCTCTATATATATATATATATATATATATATATATTTATATTTACATTTATATATATTTGTATTTATTTATTTTTTTTTTTAGAAAATGTTTGATGAAAGTTAGAAGATACGAAAAACCTTGGTATTATACAAGCCGAAGCGATTTAATTAATTCAATTGACAAAAAACGGCGTGTAAATCGCAAAAGAAAAAATAATATTTTTAATATTCGTTTTGGATGTATTGATTAATACATCCAATGGATGTATTGATTAATAGCATTTATTTTTAAATAAATTCATTTTGCAACACGTTTTTTAATTTTATAAAATTTCGTCATAATATTTTAAGGTAAATCCCACATAGGTTATAGGTGGAAAACATCGCATGTAAAAGATCAAAAATGCTTCACATTTTGAATACCAAATGGGATAAAGTAGTAAATACCAGATTAAGTTAAGCCTCTCTGAAAGCTTCGATGATTAATTTTAAATTACTATTTAAGTAATTTTTAAATTAAAAGAATTTTAAAAATTATCATAGAAGCATTCGGACTTTCATTTGTCTAGTATTGACTACTTTTATACCATTTGGATTAAAATATGTGTCATTTAAGATCTATAACATGTAGTATTTTCCACCTATATCCCATGTAGGATTTACCACATAAAACCCATGTGGGATTTACCATATGAAACCCACATGGGACAAAATAATAATCCCCACATGGGTTACATGTGGAAAAAATCCACGCGTATCCCGTGTGCGCTTTTTCACTGGGAATCACGAGACATTAGCTCAGCAAGGTGATAGTAAAAAAGACAGTGATTGCTACAATCCAAGCACAATCCCATTCCATTCTCACAATCTGAAATGAACAATATAGTTGATGACCTAGGTCTTCATAAAGACTCGGCAGAAGTTTAAGGATTATATTGAAAGATAAAAATAAGTTGGCTAAAGGAAAATCTTGCATTTGAAAATTATAAATAACTTCAAAAACATTACTAAAAAAAAGTTTATTAAATGTCGTTTTTTCGTAAAAATTTCTTAGTTGACCTTTTATAGTAACGTTGAGAGGGCGTGAGGGAGAGGGCAGAAATAACTTTCTCCCCCCCCCCTCCCTTGACCCTTAAATATTTTTAAAAGCATGTTTTTTTTAATTTTAAGCAAAAATTATAATAATTTTAAAATAAGTTTTGATATAGTATCTAAATTATAAAGTTTTGATTTGGTGTTGAGACCAAACCCCCTCCCGGGGAAAAATCTTATTTGCGCTAATGCTACAAGTTAAGTTTCTAGGAATTTATAGATTAAAGTTATGTAAAATTTTGAATATACATACTTACCTATATATATTTTATTTTAATTTAAAAAAATTGGTAAAATAATTTTTGCCACCTTTTTGTATGTATCGTCCCACTGTGCAGGTGCAAGATGAACAAGTGGTAGACGGTATTCTAGGAAGATTTTTGATAATGCATAAACCAGAGAAAACATTGATTCAATTTATTTGTTTATTAGTTAAATAATTTCATTAGCAATCTTTGACTTAATCTTAATGTAAATTTTTGTTTCTGCTAATGAGACTAAATTTAAAAAAGATTTGATAGAAATTGTTACTATAAAATTTCCTCTGCAAAAAGCTTGATCATTTAATTTTTATCAGTTATCGAAAGATAAAAAATAATAGCGCACAAACATTTTTTCTCTAAATCCCTACTTTATGAAAACATTTTATATAAGTTTATAACTTTATGTACAGATTTATAAATTAAAAGTGTAGTATAAGTAGAACAGTATAAAAGTATATAAACATATTATAAGAGCTATAAAAAGAATAAAAAATAAGACCAGGTCTTTTCTAACTATATTTTATTTATAAATTTCATTAATTTTATAACAATATCTTATTTATAAATTTCATGACCTATATAGCTCTTATTACTTATACAAAGTTAAAAAGTTATAACGTAATTTCGACTTATATCAGTTTTAAAACTTAAATAAATTGAAATTACGTTAACTAAATCAAAGAAACTATTAGACAAGATCTAAAAGTTTAATATACGTTTACTTAGACCAAATCTAAACTCTTTATATATGTTAATTAGACTAGATTTAAACTTAAATTAGACAAAATCAAAACCCTTTATATATGTGTAATAATCCTATAAAATACGTCTAAACAACATTTGAATATAGTTATAGGGAAGAACAAGGCAATACGGCGATGGGGGTAAGATGACGAACTGCTTTGCCTAGCCGAACCGTGCAATAAGAAATACTTTATATAGATGGCAATGAAAACTGTATATATAGGTCTTATTTTAAATAACATTTGGTTTTTGTAAACATTGCCCTCGTGGATTTATTCACAAAAGTCTATTTTTACAATTTTTTTCAGCTTGGTCTTTACTATTCCAGACTGCGCTGCCCTTTCAATTCTTATTTGGTACAAAAAATCTTTTTCAATATTATTATTGTAAATGTATGTGCAACTGTTGTGGGGTATTTGAGTTTTTGATTGAATTAGAATAACTGTCAGCGAGGCAAGGTGGTCGGGGTAAGACAACGAGTCTGTTAACTGGCCCCGTCATATTTTATTAAATTCAAAATATCTTAACCGAGTTATACTACATCTTTTTTTAAACAAAACGGAACTATATAAACTATATAAACTAAAACACAAACTGTATATATATATGAAGAGTAGGGGAGACCGGGGCTAGTTGACTCGGTTTTTTCTTTATAAGCTCTGTAGCCCTAACGGCACATTTTTTTGAAAATATTAAAGTGTAGTCCCAAAGAGTATGAATTTGGGTAACTTTTAAAAGTTACATTCATTTACAAAAAAAAATTCTTGGGGCCTTCCCGGGCCCTCAAAAAAAAAAAAAAAAATTTGCGCCAACTTACCCCACCACGGGGTAAGTTGCTTATACTCAAGGGGGAAGTTGACTCAGAATAATAAAATTAGAGTTTAAGGTCCTATTTATATGTATTCCAATAATATTTTTGCCCCCACCCCACCCCTTTTTTTTTAAAGAAATCATAGCTGTCATCAAACTTTTGGGTCAAGTTATTAGCAAAAGAGTAATTTCAAGTCATTAACATAAGCAAAAGAGTAATTATAATTAAAAAGTATATAATTAAAAAGTATAGTATAATTAAAAAGTGAAAAAAAGTGAAAGCTAAACAGTGCTCCCAATTTATGGTTATGCAAGAAGAATTAAAACGTATATTGTTTTATAATATGAATATTTTCAACTAATTAAGTTTCAAATCGGCTTGCAGCAATTATTGCAAATGAAAAACAAAGAGTTTCTGATTATCCATGACTCGTGTGCCCAAAGGTGACATTGAGTGCATTGAACCCAGACTACTTCTGGTTTACTTTTAGAAAACATTCCAACACAAATCAAAGAAAACACTCCTTTCCTACAGAGCTATTTGGACGATTCAAACTTTTTCCTATTAAATGTATACTTCCTTTACTAGCTGATCTTTTACTCATCATATCATCATCTTTATTTAACTTTTTTGTTTGTTTTCTTTCTTCAATTGCTAACTTTTTCTTTTTAGCTGAATCTTTTTTTATTTGTAAAACATTCATATTTGGTGAATCTGTAAGAATTGATGTGGTTCTATTTCTTTTATTAACTCTAACTCTTTTTCTTGGTTCTGCTTTTTTGAATGGGCTTTAATCTTCAGGCGATAAAACTACAGTTGACTATGTAGATACATTGTACATCATTATTGCTTGAATATCATTATGTGGTTCTGTATCTTTTGAGCAACCAGCTTCTAACATGTCATTCTCTGATATTGTAAAGTCAACAACATAAAGTGACATTACTTATATTTAGCGCTGTACTTTCTACAGCACAGTCTTGTTTCGGAGATGGTCTATCTGTGGTATAGGCTGGCATAAAATCGTGTTCACTAAAAATGTTAACATTTAGTGGGAAAATTCCTGTTTTTGCAAAACCAGCATTGGTATTATTAGGTGTACATGCTAATGGAAATGAGTTACCCACAATACCTGGTATACTGTAAATAGACATTGTGGAACCAGGGTGAATTGTCATTCATGCATCGCAAGATGTGTTAGTGTATTTTTTACAAGGTCCGAATACACTTCGATCTAGAGGTTGAAGTTTGTGGCTGCAATGAGGAGGAAATGAACAAACTGATACCCCATTTTCTTTAAAGTAATCTAAAGCCTCTACTGAAAGATGAGAGTCATGATTGTCTAATAGCAACAAAACGGGTCGTTTTTTCGCACTTCTAGCATATTTGATAAAATGATGGGAAAACTGCAAAAATTGAACTTCGGTCTCCCAACCAGATGGGTTTGCAACGCCTGCACTTCCATTAGGAGCACCATTTAAAAAATTGCTTTTAAATTTCACACGAGGAAATATGAAAAATGGAGGAATTGAATTTCCACTTGCAGAAACACCAACTGCCACAGTTTCTAAATTGCCTTTCTAAGCGCAAGTAACACGTCCAATTTGTTTAAAACCTTTTCTTGCTACGATATGATCTGGAGTTTGAACTGTGATAATACCAGTTTCATCCCATATTCCTAATATCTCCACTTTTTAACTTTAAACGATTAAGAACAATTTGTAAATTGTTGTAAAACTTTTGAACATTTGTTGGATTAAAACTGGAAACACGTGCTTGACTTGTTGCCGCAGGTTTTCTTGTTGACAGTTTTTTGTGCCTTTTGAGGTAAGCACTGAACCAGTCCTCATTTGCACTCCAATTGTGAGGCATTTTTATGCTATTCGCTTTTCCATACCGATAAGCTAATTTCCTCGCTTCCTTAGGAGAAAGTCCATAATAAATATCATAAGCTTTAGTCACATATTGTTCTAATAAATCTTCTTGTAAATCAGTAAAGACCTAAATGAACAATACCAATATTAAAATAAATAACACTATACATGTACAAATAACACATAACAAATACACTATACTATACACTGCACACACACAGACACACAAAACACAGTTATAAAGTATAAATGTTATGTTCTTTAACACACATATAGGTTAACACACACTAACACACAGTTATAAAATATATAATATATATATATATATAATATTATATATATATATACATATATATATATATATATATATATATATATATATATATATATATATATATATATATATATATATATATATATATATATATATATATATATATTAGTAGAAAATCACTTAACAAAAATTTTTTCCATTTAACACTGTGTTTCATCAACAAAGATTCATCAGAAATGAATGATCAAATTAATAAAACTTCAATTTATACCAAAAATTAAATTACAGGAAGTTGCAAATGTCTTAACTACTGTAAATTTTCACACATTTGTGGAATTTGCTGACACTATTATAAAAAGAATTCTTTAGAAATGATTACTTATGCTATTTTTTTAAATGTTTTCTTAAAAAGGGTACTTCATGTAAATATTATTTGAACTCATTTATTTTTATAGTTTTTTAGGAGAAACTACATTTAGAAATTAATTCCGATCTTTTGTTTAACAAGCATTCTTGATTTGTAATTATTTCAAATTTTTCTTGTAGACATAGTATGCATTTTTTGGAAATATTGTTATATGCAGGCGCTGTTTTAAGGATAGACCAATTTAGTATAAAATCATCAATATTTTTTTCTTTTGATTCCCATATATACTTTGACAGCATGGTGTCTTTTGAATACTTTTTATTCTTGAAAGATTGCTTATGATTGGCAAAACGTTTTTTCCATTCACCCTCTATTATGCCAATATATTGTTTATCAGGTACATTCATAGAGGAAACAACACATTTATATACCACATTTTTTGATAAACAACTTCCACTCATTGGACAATTAATTTTTTGTTTACAATTACAATTTTCTGCAGTTTTTTCATTTAGGATTTATTTTTTGTTTAACAAAGCCTTATTGTGACCTTTTATAATTCTTTCCATATTTTTTGTGCAACTGTAGCTAACTTTAATTGTATTTCGATTAAAAATTTTATGTAATTTATTAGATCGCTGGAAATGCTTATCGACCAATTTTCAAAAACACTTTTCCTATGTTATTAGAAACATTTTTGCTATATGGGGAGTTGAACCAAATTACATTTCTGGTTCTATTTCTTTTTTTTGTATTCTTTTTTTCAGGGTCAACTTTAAGTTCAAAATTTTCAAAACCACTTTTTTTTAGGGCATCTTCAAATATTCGTTTAGAGGAATTGAATACATTTTCATTTGAGGAGTTTTGGTTTAGTCTGTTATTAATTGAAATCGGGATTTGTTTTAGAACTTGGGGTGGATGGTTAGAGTTAATGTTAATATATAATAGTTCATCGTTTGGTTTTTTGAAAGGCTTATATGAATTATCAGAGAGGTTAAATGTGACATCAAGAAAATTCACAATTTTTAAATTTATGTATATTTCGATTTGAAAGCCAATATTTTTTACAATTTTTATAATATCTTTTCTAATTTTGTCGAGCTGTGGACTAGATTTTCTACGCATTACTATTAAACCATCGTTGCGATAAAGGCCTAAATCTTTTATATTGATTATTTTACTTAACAAATCTAAAATGTATAGTCCAACAAATTCACAAATTTCTGCTCCGTCATAACTGCCCATTGTTACATCAAAGCAGTCATGTATGTTTTTCTATTTCCAAGTTTCCTTATTAAAATAAAGTAAGGTTTTTCTACAATGTTTTATATACGGATTGTGTCATCAGGAATAACTGTGTGGCTTTTTGCAAATTCAATAGTCTTATCTAAAATATCTGCGGTTATTGAGGTGTAAAAATCATTAATGTCAAATTGAACTAATTTTGTCAAATTATCAAGGTTTATTTTTTTAGCAATACTTTGCGCTTCTAAATTATTTGTCTTTTCCAAATTTTTAGGGGCTTTTTCATAACAACTAGTAATATTGTCGCGTAAAATTTTTTCATAGTTTTCTGATGTGAGTAGGTAAATATTATTTGTTTTATCAGCAAAAACCAAAATATTAGGGTTTGATTTAATTTTTTTAACATCTAACTTTAATTCTGTTTGAAATTCGTAATAAAAAAATAGCATAAATAATCATTTCTAAAGAATTCTTTTTATAATAGTGTCAGCAAATTCCACAAATGTATGCAAATTTACAGTAGTTAAGACATTTGCAACTTCCTGTAATTTAATTTTTGGTATAAATTGAAGTTTTATTAATTTGATCATTCATTTCTGATGAATCTTTGTTGATGAAACACAGTGTTAAATGGAAAAAATTTTTGTTAAGTGATTTTCTACTAATATATAATTGCTCTGTTCTTTTAAGAACATTGAGCACTCTATTGTGTAGAATACTTTTTAAAGTTGTTTAAATATATATATATATATATATATATATATATATATATATATATATATATATATATATATATATATATATATATATATATATATATATATATATATATATATATATATATATATTTATACATATATATAGACTGACCTGTCTAAATTTTATGTAACCTGATAATTGCTTACCATGATGTTGTTGCTTTTTGCAGTATCGGGACAAACTTTTTTCAGGGATATTAAGTCTTTGGCTTTTATTAGAAGGAAAATTGTATAGATTTTCCTTCTAATAAAACAGCATCAACAGCATTTTTTATAACGTTTTGAGGAGTTATAGCCCTCTCTGTTTTTCGTTTATAGTTTCGCATGTGATCTATGTGATCTCTGTGATCTATTTATCTAATTGAATTTAATATAATATTTCAAAAAATTAAAAATGGAAATTCTCGAAATTTACGTCCGATCGCGATCGGATCAAGTTGAAATATAAGGCCAACTTGCCCCGCCAATATTTTTGCCAACTTACCCCGACAGCTATTTGGTCACAAACTCCCCTACCGATCCCTGAAAAAGGTAAATAATAAAAAATGGATGGATATACTTCACTAAACCATGCAAGATATAACTTTAATCAAGTTTACGTGCACTTGATGCAATTACTTTTAAAAATCAAAAAAATAAAGAAGTTGCAAAAGTTACAAAAATGTGGAAAAAACACACAAATCACAGTATCTTATATGCGCATGCGCAAATCCTTACAATACTACATTGAAAGACGAAATGGTCAACTAGGAACGTTTCCTGAAATTATTGGCACTTTCTGATGAAAGGCTTTGCAGATAAATACAATTCGTCAACATACCCTTGCTGCCAACCCTTGTTGTCATTTATAAAAGTTTTTGTATAATATTAGGAAAAAAAAATTTTTAATGAAAGTTACAAATATTTAATTAAAAATGTAAACTTCAGATAAATTAATCAAGAAATAATTTTTTCTAATTTACTTCTATTCTTTATATTAAACTTTTATAAATAATTAATATATACTTTCTCAAAACTTTTTTAAATGTAACAGGATGCAACCTTTAGATGTCACTTTTTTTGGACCTACTGTACCTTTAAAACATACTTTTGTTAATCAGGTGATAATTGGATGACAAGTCATCCTGGCAGAACAATTACAGAGGCTGAAATGGCAAATTAGTTTAGGATGCTTTTGATAGAGCTGTTACGGCAAGAATAGCTACAAAGGATTTTTTAGGAACTGAAATTTGGCTTTTCAATCAAAATATACTTATTACTGCAGATTTTGCTCCATATTTAACCAGTGATCGCCCACAATATTCTGCGCATGTCATGATAGAGATACTTACATTATTAATGTGCTTTTAAGCACATTTTTAACGTAATAGTATCGTATTAATAGTAATAATATTAATAACAATAGTAATAATATTAATAGCGTAAGTATCGTAGCGCAAAAAATGTCCACAGGCTTAACGCAGATTGGCTTAACAAGCACAGACTTATCTAATTACTTAAATGTAGTTAAGCCTGTGGGTTTAACGCTCAATAAAGAGACAACTTTCTTTCTTAAAGAAAAAAGATTTTACATGCAAGCTTTAACTCTCTTCAAAATTAATAGGGCAAGAGTCTTAAAAAGTTGTGGATGGTCTGAAAAAAATTAATAATAATATAATAATAACTTATTAAAGAAAAAAATAATAAGGTCGCTCCCCGTTTATTTTTTTTTTTTTTTTTTATGTTTTTTATAGAATTTATAAAGTATTGAACATAATTTATAAAGTATGGAACATAAATCTTTAATTCAAAACAAAGATTTTTAGATTTTACTCTTTTTTAATATTTATTAAAATAAAACCAAATATATTAAAATAGAACTAATAAATAAAATAAAACTAATAGTATTTGTTGGGCTAATCTGTTGTCTTGGCTAAATCTTTTTTACAATACCATAAGGAAAAGGCAAATAAAAAATGGATAACCTAAATACGCTATTAATGTCTAAAAATAAATCAAAATTACTACGCAACAGCCAACCTGGAAACTATTTAATTAAACTATTTGCTCCAAATTGTATGTCGGTGAATCAAAACTTCAAATACAAACAAGGGCTCAACAACATCAAAAATTTTTAACTGAAGGCAAGCTAAACCAGTCTGCATTAGCTTAGCATATAGCAGAAACACTTAAAGTTGAGGATAAAAAACTTGAAAGAAATGTCCGTGAAGCCTTATAAATTATATATTATATATATATATATATATATATATATATATATATATATATATATATATATATATATATATATATATATATATATATATATATATATATATATATATATATAAATATATATATATATAAATATATATATATATATATATATATATATATATATATATATATATTTATATATAGGTATTGTGTATTGTGGTTTATCCTCCTCCGGATAATTGCCATATAGAGGCCACATTACCAAGGACCGCAAAGACAAGTTTGGCTCCAAAAGGAGCGTCATAACCCGCTCTACGGACCAAGAGTAAAGTGTTTTAGGAAAAACGAAGATATGTTAGATTGTAAGATAGAAGTAGTTGATTTATATATATATATATATATATATATATATATATATATATATATATATATATATATATATATATATATATATATATATATATATATATATATATATATATATATATATATATATATATATATATATATATATATATATATATATATATATAAATTATCAGATAAAAGTGTTAATAGATGTTCATTGGATGCAAGTTGCCACTTTGTGTGATGAAGTTTAAGAACTTAATCCAAAAACACAAGGAAAATCCATAATTTTTACAAATATGCAAAAATGAGCGATTGTAGAACATGTTATGTCACGTCAATCATGTTTAGTACCTCAGATCAAATTGTCTTTGGTTATGTTTATTTAACTGACCATTTATGGACAAAGTCAGGGTGGTTTGACTCTATTCACTGGTTTGTTTTTGTTTTTTGTGGAATTGGAGTAACTTTTATGGATCTCTTGAAAAACATTGGAGTAAAATACTTGGTCAATCGAAAAGCTTCTGTTTAAAAAAGCACAGACAATTACAAAAAATAAATCTCCTTTGCTCTTTATTTACTTATAAACATTTTATTTGTCAGATCAAAAGGTAATCAGCAACTTAGTAGCTTAGTGGTTTTGAAAGAAATATGGGATTTACCCATTAGATATAAGTATCATCTTCAATCATTTGCCTGATGGTAGTTTTAATTTTAGTACGCCAAGCAGTAATTAATGTACTATAACAATTGTTTTATGTTAATGTCAAGGAAAAAGCAGGCTCAAAGGGCAAAAAAAATTACTTTTGATCTTGTTAAAAGTAGTTCTTTTGAGGATTTTTTGGCAAAATGTAAAGATGTTTCAGTTGCAGAGTCTGTAAGTGAAACTTATGTAAATAAGACTTTTTTTATGAAAAAATGAGACTTTTTTTATTGTCCCATTGAAACAAAATAAAATAATAAAAGGGTGTTTGTTATGAAATAATATTATATTATTTTAGCAGTAATAATTTAATGTGAAACTAGTTTTCAAACGCATTGCTATCTTTTAATTTTTAAAAGAAAGCAATGCGTTTTTGAATAGGCTTGACTTTTACAAAAAAACGCATTCAATGTTACCCCATTGGCGGGATAACTTTGAATTACTCTTTATTATAAAAAGTCATTTTATTTAAATATTATTTTGAATTTGAATTATGTAAGTGTCTATCTTAGCCCCTATATTCAATTTGTTAAATCTTAAATATTGTCAATAGTGAAGGAAGAGCAAGTAAATCTCAAAAACGATCAAAGGTTTACGGTATAAAAAGAAAATTAAAAGATTTGCGGTGTAAAAGTTTTTTAATTATTTTTACAAAGTTGTAAATATAATCCTCCCCGACAATTATAATAATTTTGCTTTAATTCATTATATTTTAAAAAAGAGCAAAATATAAAAATCTTTGTTTTGAGTTAACAGTTTATGTTCAATACTTTATAACTTCTATAAAAAACAGAACTATGAAAAACGGGGAGGGACCATATTTATTTTTTGTTTACGAAGTTTCTAATAATTTTTTTTTTCAGACCATCCGCAGCTTTTTAGGACTCTTGCCCCGTTAATTTTGAAGAAAGTTAAAGTTTGCATAGAAAATATTTTTTCTATAAGAAAGAAAGTTGTCTCTTTAACGCGTGTTAAACGTACAGCCTTAACTAACTACTTAAGCACATTAATAGCGTATCTCTATCATGACATCTCTATCATGACATAAGCGCAAAAAATTTCCAATTGAGTTTTCATGTTTTTAGAAACTTTAAAAGGCTTTTTAAAAAATTCTCTCCTTTTCGTTTGTTATAGTATAAAATATCTTTATATATGTTATACATATATTACTCATACGCCTTATAAAATGTTTTACTTTGTATTCTAGAAAATTAGAAAAGATTAAAAAATAAAAAATAAGTGTGTAACCGAAAGGATTTAAAACCACTCGAAGAACTTTAACCACTTTGGCATGCTTTATCATCTTTTTAAACTGTTCAATAAACCAAAGATTTATTTTAATATAACTTTTAATTTATTTTAATATAATAATTATAACTTTATAAAACGGGATATAAATGCTATAAATCAAAATTAAGAGAGATATTGCCGAAATGAAATTTTCAAGTAAAAGTTAATCTGTAATATTTGATATAATTTCCATAACTAACACAAAGTTTACACGTTAAATATTTGCTTAGACTTTCGTTAAAATTGATAAAATACAGATCATTACGGATGGTGGTTTTAAAAAAATGCCTAATAGCTTTGTAAAATAAAAGATATTTTTATATACACATTTAATAGCAAATTAGCAAAACATAACAATTTTCAATACTTTTCAATTGTATTACTATATTGAACAAACACGTCATCTAAAAAAATTATTTGATTTAAAAAAAGGAAAAAATACACCACATATATTAACTGTAAGTCACTTTATTTATACGTAATAACAAACAAAATATTTAAAAAAAGTTTTATTTACAAAAAAATTTAACTACATCTGCATCATCAATTAATCTGCCAAGAATATTGTGTCGAACACGCTCGAATGAGCGTGTTTGACACAATATATTAATATTAATAATTAATATTAATAATATAATATTAATAACTCCTAATTATAATATAATATGATGATAAAAAGATTCTTATTAAAAGAATTTTTAAACGTTTTTTAAACGTTTTACTTTTACAATAGTCGCTCAAACGACCAATAAAACTTTTACTAAACGTTTAAAAAACGTTCTTGTGCCCAGTGGGATAGCTTTAAGTAAAACCGATTTTTAGAAGTCTAGTTAACATATTATTATTTTTAAAAGACTTTTTAGTTTTCGAGAAAACGTTTCGGCTCATTCATATCACAGAGTTCTATGGGCAAACTCTTTCATTGACACGATGTTATGAAATAGCTGTTTTCTCTCTCATTTTTTAAAATAGGTAAATGGCAAATTATTGGCATTGTTATCCAATTTATTTTAATTTTATAATATTACCCAATAAAGTAATTGAATATAAAAAAAATGCATAAAAACAATTAATTAAAATTGACTTTTTTTCATACCTTTTTAAATTTGGCTCTTTCATACACTCTCTCTCCTACAAGTAGTTTTACGTTTAAAAATAACTTACTGCAAGCGTCAAGTTAATTAAAGGTTTTTGTTGATCACTACACTTCATTGTATGGTAAGAATAATGTTGTTGATAATGGGCATATTTTACATTATTTTTCATATCACGCATAGAGATATGGGGCCAATGCTAAAAACATAAAAAACGAAGTTTTTTCCGTAAAACACGAAGTTTTTACCGTAAAAAGCGAAGAAAAAAAAAGTCCATTGCTATAAACATTCAAAAAATACCGTTTTTGAGATAAAAACTTCGCTATTAAATCCAATGCTATAAACGAATAAGGGAATCCCTTTTTCAGATAAAAAATGCGTTTTTTCGAAAAAAAATTTCAGATAGATTTTTTATCTCTATTTTAGGTATTTTCTTCGTGATTTTTAGCCGCCATTCTTGGAACAACGTTAGCACTTCAAAATCATTGAACATTCTCTGTTTGTATTTTTATGTAGATATTTTACAGATAAAACTGAAATAGATTTTGGTAATTAAACTAATTTAATTTAATTAAACTAATTTAATTTAAGTAATTAAACCAATTACTTAAAATCTGCATTTAATCGATTATTCAATTCCTTGTTGGTTTTCTTTGTTAGGTTTTTGATAGTAATTTTGGTTAACAAATTTTTCATGTTTGACTAAAGAAAAGTATATATAGTCGACAATTATGCCATATAATACACAAATACACAACAAAATAAAATGCTGTCTAAAGAACTTAAAATGTTACTAGCAATAAAGATCAGAGAAAACAAAGAGGTTCTTTTTGGGAAGCTTAGTATGTTTTAATTAGCAAACTATTTAAATAAAAATATGTATAATTACATTATATATATATATATATATATATATATATATATATATATATATATATATATATATATATATATATAATATAGGTAAGCTTTTTTAGGTATGATTCTAATTATAAAATAATATATTATTATAGAATATTTAGTATTTTACTATATAAAACTATATTATACTATATATTGATTATTTATTTACTCTACTTTTAGGTCCATCTATTACTATAAGGCATAGAAATAGAATTTGGGAAGACATAATGTCACATTTAAATAGTTTAGGGGCAAAAATTGAAGATATCAACCAGCTGCGTAATAGAGAGTGGGATTATTTGCGAAGAGCTACAATGCAAAAATTTGCTAAAAGTCTAAAAGCAGGTATAGTTTTGTTATATATATATTTATATGTGTGTGTGTGTATGTGTGTGTGTGTGTGTGTGTGTGTGTGTGTGTGTGTGTGTGTGTGTGTGTGTGTGTGTGTGTGTGTCTATACACACACATATATAATTAAATATTTTTGTATACATATAATATATACAAATATATATATACATTTTTTAAAGGTGCTGCACGGAGACAACTAACAGAATTAGATAATGTTGTCTTAGACATTCTTGACAGGAAGTCAATAAATGTATCTGGAATCAATGTTCCTGATTTTAATATCTCTTTTTGTATGACAGATGATGCATTGTCATCCACTCCCAACCAACTTTCTACTCCCACTGCCACCCTTTCTTCATCAAGTAAAGAAGTAAACTTTACTTTGAAACAATCTTCTGATACAGCTTCTTTTATTTCATCTATGTCTGGTATATTTTTCTTTATTGGTTAAGACTAGTTGTATTATAAGATATATATATATATATATATATATATATATATATATATATATATATATATATATATATATATATATAGATATATAGATATATATATATATATATATACATATATATATAGATATATATATGCATATATATATAGATATATATATACATATATTGTATAGTTTATAGAGTTCTATTTTATTCTTATATAAATTCTATACAAATTAATTGTTTATATTAGATGCAAGAATTGATTGTATGTTCTCCCCTAATTTAGACAATACCACTCTTGTTGGTGATAGTCGTCAGATACTTCAAGGTAATGCAATTTATAAATTATTTTTTTAATCTCAGTTGTTTAATTTAGTTAATTGTAGGTTTTAGACTTATAATTATATAACAGACAACATCAATTTGTGCTTAATTTTTTAAAACTAGTATTTCCAAAACCATCAAAAACTTCTTATTTTTAAAGGAATCTAAACCACCTTTCTTATTATTTTAGTTAACTGATCTTGTTTTGACACCTAGAATTAAATTTTAGATTCAATTCAAAATAAACCATCAATGGGGGCATTAAAAAATTTAAAAAGAAAACAAGCTAGAGAAAGTCTCTTGGTAGATGGAAGTTTTAAAAAATTGAAAGTAAGTGTTTTAGGGTTAGAAAAAGAAAGATTAGAAAAAGAACAAGAGTTAAGAGTTAAACTTTTGAAATTGGACGTTGCCCTCAGGCAACAGCAAATTCGAAAAGAAAAGGCTTTAACAATATATTACACAACAGCAACAAAGCTAATGCATGAGAAAATGCAACCTTCAAACTAGCAACATTTTGTAAATACAGACACGGTATTTTATTTTTTATTTTTTAAATTAATTTGTAGTAATATTTAGTATAACTTTATCATTAAAAATTATTTTTTGTTTTAGGAGGAAATTCTCTTGCATTAAGAGAAAAGCTACATCATAATTTTATGTTAAAATTTGAAAATTATTGTATAAAAATATATACTATATTTAAACATTCGTCTTGTATAACCATGACCAATTACATTTTTTTAGTAACAATAAAAAAATAACTCCAATCTGAAATTGTTATTGTTATTTCATTTTTTTATCACCATTGCCTTACAGTAATAAATTCTGTAAAACTTCACACAAACATTAAGACCAATGCTGTTGCGATGTGAAATAGATACAAGCATTACAACTATAAAGTTAACAAATCTCCTATTATTTTTTAAGCGTGCTCTATAAAAAAACAAAATATACATACTTAAAAACAAATATAAACATATATTTTTATGGTCTAATTTTTTATAAAAATTTCTTGCATTTATTAAAAAATCATTGTGTAAATTTTTTTCCAATTTTAATTCAACTAATTTAGACACAAATCTATGATCCATGTCTAAACAATTTTGATAGATCCTATGCTCTAGAACAAATTGTTTATGAATTTTTAAACAATATTTTTAAGTAAAGTAGTTAAGTAGCTGTAATTGTCTATTCAAAGCTCTATCATTCTGATTTTCTTGAGCTAGATTTTCATCAGCTTGTTCTTCTTCGCGTTCTTCAAAGTCATTACCGTTGTCTCCATGTCGAATACACAAGTTATGGATAACAAATCCACACATGATAAGCTTAGAGGCATCTTCGACCTTATGCAAACGAATTCCAGTTTTCAAAGCATAAAACCTGTTTTTGACAATTCCAAAACATCGCTCAATTATGTTTCTAGTTTTTCTCTGTGCTATGTTGAAACGTTTTTGAGCTCCGTCTGGATCACCGGGAAAAGGTGGAATTAACCATTCTTGACATGGGTACGCAGAGTCAGCCAAAATTACAGCTCCATTAAATGGAAGCTCTCCAATTTCAAACTTGTTCCATAGGTTGCAATTTCTTAGAACCTAATAGCAGTAAAGTCACAATATTTAAATTTACTGTAAGTTACATTATAATACATTATATTAGTTAGTCTAAGCTACATTAAAATTAGCAATCATAATAGTTCAAATAGTATGTTCAAATATGAACATTCCGAAGAGTGTCACGTACTAGTTGAATAGCCGGCATTAGTGCACTAACAGTTGTAAAATATAACTTAGTGACAGACTTACATGTGCATCATGCCACCTTCCTGGACTGTTGGTCGATGCATAAAATATGGATGTGTCGGGTTCACATACTGCCATTGCATTTATGCTATGGACATGATGGCGATTGATTAGAGAATCTTCATCTGCTTGAGGAGGGTTAGAAAGGAGTATATGAGATCCATCCAGGACACCACATACGCACGGAAAACCTTCGATTTCCATGAACTTCTGTGGAAGAGTGGAGCAATCATTGGGCCACTTTATGATCTCTTGTCGAATCTAATCTTATAGGATAACAATTTTTATCTTTACTAAACTTAGTTTTTAATTTACTTACTAAAATAAAAATAATAAGCAACTTTATATGACAACGTAAAACTTTCAATAGTTTTATTAACTTAATACACTAACATTAAAAATAGCTTCTCCTACACTGTGTATAATACGATAAATTGTGTTTGTAGAGATTCCATGACAGTCTCTGAGAACATGAAAAAAAACATTTGTGCCAATAAAATGAAGAAATACCATTATCTGGAAACGTACTGAAATGCTTTTATTTCGCTTAGTATAATGTTGCAAATCATCTTTAAGCCTAGTTTCTAAAAAATCTAATACAGCTCTTGGGACTCGATACTGTTCTCGAAAAACGTTGTCAGAAACATCTTCGTTAAAAGAGCGACCATTAAACTAAAATGAAATTGAAAAACAAAACAAAAATATAATTCCTGTGCATATTTAGTATGATTTCTGATTTTGTTCGATAACAAATCATTAAAAAAACATCAAAATTTAGTAATTTTAAGTAATGCTTTAAACTCCAACCTCTCGAGGCAATCGGTGGCGAAGCTCATTTTCTGCAACTTCGAAATCTAAATCTTCATCCGAAAAAATTAAATCCATGTTCCTATTTCAATTTTACACAGTTTTTTTAAACACCAAATACTAGAATGTAAAAATATTTATAAAAATAGAATAGACAGCACAGCCTACATAATAACTAATAAAATTTATTTAGTAGGCCTACTTAATAAAATTTTTTAAAAAAATTGTTGTTATCAATGACGTATTACGGATATAAAATGTGCGTGAATTTAAGTGACGCATACGTTTTATGCTTTATAGCAATGGCCGAAAAAAATACAAATAGCGATAAATTCTTCGAGTTTACGCATTTTTTTACGTGTAAATAATTTACTTTCAAAATTGCGTTTTTACGACAGATTTTTTTTCTCGAAAAAAACTTCGAATTGTTTATAGCATTGGCCCATGGTTGTTTTTACAATGTTTCAGGATCTGTTTTTGAGAATTATTGAAATCTTTATATTAAATGGTGAGAAAACCAAAACAAGTTCTTCAGCAAGTTATTAAATGTTAGTATGATCCTAAAAGTTGCGGTATTTGAAGTCTTTGAATAATTTTTTAAATTTAGACTTTACTAAAATAGGCTTCTTTTTCTAATTCTTTGTCGAAAATTGAAAAACCAATTTTTAATAATAGTTAAAGATTTTTGTAATCATTTAAATCATGGTTAAAATTTTTCGATAATTGTGGTTAAAGATTTCATAGTTTTCGATCAAATTTTAAAGTCTTACTGTTTAAACTGAAAAAAGAAACGATTTTATTTAAATTTGTTCAAATTTTGCAACAATGTAAAGTATGACAAAGGAACATAATAGTAAAATAAACTGTTGATAAATATATATAAAAAATACATAAATAAATACATACATACATACATACATACATACATACATACATACATACATACATACATACATACATACATACATACATACATACATACATACATACATACATACATACATACAAACATACATACATACATACATACATACATACATACATACATACATACATACATACATACATACATACATACATACATACATACATACATACATACATACATACATACATACATACATACATACATACATACATACATACATACATACATACACACACACACACATACATAGGGGAAAGGCGCCTATCATGGCATACTTAACTTTGAAGCTTCATTATTCAGTATCCTGAAGACCAATAATAAAAGTTTTGATATGGATACATTCCTTGTTACATCTAGAACAATAATTACCCTGGGAGTTTTCATCAGTTTTGTTTTTTTTATAAGTTATTCTTATTCTAAAAAAAGCACAAGTATGCCATCACAGGCAACCACTGCTCCTATGATGGCATAGGGGAGGATGGGGCTAGTTAGGATCGAGGGTAACTTAATGATTTCATTTAACCTTAGAGTCTTCCCTCAGAAAAGCCAGAAATTACTCGAAACCATCCTAATTTACCATTTCATGCTACACACCGGCATTGTAAAATTTTGCGCATGCGCATAGGATATATTACGTTTTACGTATTTTTTGGACCAAAAAAAATTTTGGAGCATCGCTTTCTTTTAACTTTACTTAAAAATAAGTTTTTCTTATAAAAAAAAGGTTTTCCCAACTCGTCAGTATGCCATCATGGGTAAAAGTGATCATTTTCATTAAAACAAGCTGTGTCTGCTTTGTTCAAAAGATAAAATTAAAGTAACTATTCCACTAAATGCACAAAACTTGAATATAAAATGCATGAAAATTTGATTATGCACCAATGTGATTAAATATTTGCATCAATGAGTAAATATACATAAAATATATAAATGTGTGTGTATTATCATTATCATCTTCATTATCCTTGCCTAATAGTTGATTGATTCATTTTTATTACTAAAAAAGCTACATGCTTGTGTTAATTAGTAGCAACATTGTAAATTTGATCATATTACTGCGAGTGAAGCTAGTTTTTTTAATGTAAGTGCTTTAATATGCTTTCATTATTAAAAATATAGTGAAGAAGTATTCAAATATCTTACTTTAAATATAGGAAACGCAGTTTGACAGTCGAAAAAGATTTGGAGATCATGAAATATCAAACATTAGCATCATCAAATGATAATGCTAATATTTGATATGAATGAATGATGGTCGAGCTTTAACCTTTTACTAATCTTAAACTTATTGTGTTGTATATGAACAATATATATTACACGTGATGTATGTACTTTAATTAACTTTTATTAAAATACAAATTATTTAATAATTTATATTGTATTACTAAACTGACGGAGATATTATAGTTTGAAGTAGTATTCATTCTGTTTTTATTATTCGTATCCCTTTTTCAGGTTGGTAAATATCGGCTTATTTCAACTAATATTCCCGCGTTATATTAAGTCTTCCTTTTAGGTTAAATTCTCGGATTTGTTTAAGTATTGGTCAATATTAAAAAGAATGTGAAAAACAAACAAAATGAACTAATAGTAACATAAAAGTGAGCAATGGCGAAGCAACGGTGAAACTGCGGCCAAAAAACGGCTGCCATACATGGACCATGCATTAAACGGTGAACAATACTTGGCTTAGCCAACGCTAGTTTGCTAATGGTGGGCCGGTCATGACACTGATGATGGGCCGTGCATGAACCAAGCAAGTTTGTTTGGTTCATGCATCTCGGTAGTAACTATATGTTTAGATAAATGTTTAGTTAAATATAATAATATAAGACATGATTTTCAGAAATCATGTCTTATTTATTATATTTAACGGATAAAAACACATCTAAACTACTCAGTATTTGTGTTAATAAGTGGTAATAAATATTATTGATATTATGGCAGTTACACTTGTTGAAATTAAAAAAATGATTAAAGACTTGTTTACAAACTACAAAGTGGAGACGGAAGCAGCGCTAAAGCAACAAGAAAGCAACTTTATAAGTATCGTTACTTCAAATACCAAAATCTTAAATGAAAGATTAGACAAAGTAGAAAAAAATATTTTAGAGACTGCTAAAAAAATATCAGCACTGGCAGCAGAAGTTGAAGAAATAAAGGTTAGTCTAAATTTTCATGAGGAACTTATTGAAAAAAAAATAAAAAATTCGTTAGATATTTTCATAAAATATAATTCTAACCATAATGAAATACAAAATAACAACACTGATCTCAAAAAAATTAACAGTAAGCTAAGAGAAATTGAAGATAGAACAAGGAGGAACAATCTAAGAGTTGACGGAATTAAAGAAGATGATAATGAAACCTGGCTGGAAAGCGAACAAAAAGTAAAAGAAATATTTAATGAGTACTTGGGTGTGGAAAATGTAAAAATTGAAAGAGCACATAGAGCTGGTAAAAATGGTGTAAAAGAGAACAGAATAATTGTTCTGAAATTATTGGACTTTAAAGATAAGGAGGAGATTTTAAGAAATGCCTCAAAATTAAAAGGAAAAAATATATATATTAACGAAGATTGCTGCATGGAAACGAATAAAATAAGAAAGGAATTGCGTGAAAAAATGAAAATTGAAAGAAAATTGGGAAAATTTGCTTACATATCATACGACAAGCTTATTGTACGCGAGTGGAAGACAAATAAAAAGTTATTTTTTACTTATTTTATTTACGGTTTATTTAATTCTTATTTATTTTTTTTGAATATTTTTATTGATAATATATCAATAACGAAACCCTTTAAAATGAATCCGAAAACGTTTGAATACGAAAGTCTTTTTGAAAACATTTCAGATAAGGTTTTTAAAATAAATGATCAAAATACTTTTGATAAATATGACCTTGACAAAAACTTTATTGATAACTTTTTATTAATGAATATGGAAACACCTTACATGTTTCCAGATGAAATAAATAAGTATTTAAAAAATGTTAAACCTTATGAGAGCCTTTCTCTTGTTCATCTTAATATTAGAAGTGCTAAAGCAAATTTTGAAAACTTTAAAACATTCTTAGAGGAAAGCAATTTTATTTTTAATATTATTTGTTTAAGCGAAACATGGTTAACTGATGACGAATTTAACGAAAGCACGCTTTTTCAATTAAATAACTATGAAGGAGTGCATTTGCAGAGGAAATCGAAAAAAAGAGGCGGGGGTGTTGTAATTTACATCAAAAATAGTTTGCGGTATTAATTACGAAACGACCTATGCACATCTGATTACGACAGGGAATTTGTTTCTATTGAAATCATTAACAATGACTCTAAAAATACCTTAATATCATGCTGTTATAAACCGCCACAAACATCAACAGAAATATTCTCAAATCATCTTCAAAATATTATTTTGAAAAACTTACAAGAAAAAAAAAAAATTATTTATCCTAGGAGATTTTAATCTTAATGCTCTAAATTATGAAAATGATAAACACTTCCCTAAAGTAATAAAAACAATTAAATTTAAAGACATAAATTCACCTTGGTTGAGTAAAGGTCTTAAAAAATCATCTAAGCGGAAACAACGATTATATATAAAGTACCTTAAAAAAAAATGCGATGAAATAAAATCGGAATACAAGAGTTATGCAAGTCTCTTTGAGAAAATTAAAAAAACCGCTAAAGCTAATTATTATAATAAACTACTTGATAAGTGTCAAACAGATTCTAGAAAAACATGGCAATTATTAAATGAAATTATTGGTAAACCAAAAATTAACAAACCGTGCTTTCTTAAAACTATAAAAATCAACCACAAAACAATTCATGATGAAAACGTCATTGCAAATGAGTTTAACAACTTCTTGTTTATATAGGATCTAAACTTGCTTCCCAAGTTCCTAGTGCAAATAAATCTTTTGATAAATATTTAGATCATAATAAAAATGAATTGAATAACGAAAAACTAACCATGTTAGAATTTAACAATGCTTTTAAAAGCCTAAAAAGAAACAAAGCAACCAGAATCGACGACATCAATAGCAACATTATAATTAATTGCCAAAACGAGCTTAAAGCTCCTTTATTTAAAATATTTAAACACTCCTTAGAGAAAGGTATCTTTCCTGAAAAACTGAAAACTGCGAAAGTAAAACCTATTTTTGAATCAGGAGATACAAGTGAAATAGGCAATTACAGACCAATATCAATACTTTCTACATTCTCTAAGATATTTGAGAGAATTATGCACAATAGAGTATATACTTTTTTTAAAGAAAATAATTTTATTTACTCCAAGCAATTCGGCTTTTAAAAAAATAAATCAGCTGAACACGCAATCCTTCACCTAGTTGATGAAATAAAAAAACTCTTTTACAAACGGAGAAGTTACATTAGGTGTATTCATAGATCTCTCTAAGGCTTTTGATACAGTCGACCACAAAATATTATTATCAAAGCTTAACATGTATGGCATAAGGAGTAGAACGAACAAATGGATAGAAAGCTACTTAGATAAACGTGTGCAATCTATACACTATGGGGATAATAAACTCTCTAATCCTTCCATATTAAAGTGTGGTGTTCCTCAGGGTTCAATACTTAGGCCTTTGCTTTTTTTAATCTACGTTAACGATCTCTATCGGGCATCAAAAAGAATTTCAACTATAATGTTTGCTGATGATAGCAACTTTTTTGTCTCCGGAAAAATTATAAACGAACTGTGCGTAGAAATGAATCAAGAATTCGAAAAAATTTCTGGATGGTTTAGGGCAAATAAACTTTCTATTAACTTAAGTAAACCGAAGTTTTTTTTATTTCATCCTTCTTATAAAAAAAAAGAAGTTGAATCTTCTCGTCCAAAATTGTTTATTGAAAATAGAGAAATAAGTAGGGACAATGTTACTAAATTTTTAGGTGTTTTTATTGACGAAAATCTAAATTGGGATAAACATATCGCCTATTTAAGTAGTAAAATATCTAAAAGTATCGGAATAATATACCGATTACGCCATTTATTGAAAAAGCCGCTACTCAAACAAATCTACTATAGCTTTGTTCAAAGTTATTTAAATTACGGTAATACAGCATGGGGTAGTACCTATAAAAGCAAACAAGAACCTCTCTATCGTAAACAGAAGCATGCTATACGAGTAATTAATTTTAAAAATAAAAACGAACACAAAAAGCCTCTTTTTGAATAGATGTCTTTACTAACATTGTTTGAACTAAATATATATAATGTTCTAAGTCTTATGTATAATAGTAAAATGCAAAAAACTCCTTCAATTTTCTATAGTCTTTATAAACAAAAGCCCGAGTATAAATACCTGTTGCGCACAAATAGTACCCTTTTTCAGCCTTTATGCAAAACTAAGCTTGTGCAATTTAAAATTACTCATCGTGCACCGTATATCTGGAATAAGTTTTTATTACCTAATCAAAATATTAATAACCTTGAAAACTTAAATGGCTTTAAAAAAACTATTAAAAAGAGTATTTTGAAGTATAAAAATTTACTTACTGATTTTTTCTAAATTTGTTCACTGCTAGCTTCTTATATAAATTCTTATTTTTTAATATACTTTAATATATATTTCAAACATTGCGTAAGCAATAAACGTGGTAATATTAAGAAAAAGTAACGATACATGTTTGTATAATTGTTATCTTACACTTTAATACAATTATAATGTAACAATTTAACGTAAAAATTTTGTAAATATTTTAATTTTTCTACACGTATATATATATATATATATATATATATATATATATATATATATATATATATATATATATATATATATATATATATATATATATATATATATATATATATATGTATGAGAATGTAAAGCGGTTCTTGATGATAAGACCTTTTGGTCTTCTGCAAGTTTTCCGCGTTCTTCTTACAGTTCGTATTACAGAAGTTTGTTTATTATTTATGTTTGTGATTTTTTTTTTTATATTTATATGTATATTCAATCTTAAATAATCTTTATTATGTAATCACGAAAATGTATACTATGGAACAAAAAATACATAAAAAAAAAAAAAGAAAAGACAAATTTTTCAAGTAGATTGGTTTCAACACTATATTTAGATTATAAAGACCCAGCTAGCACGCTTACCTTTGCCAACGTCGGAACATCGTTGGAAACGATGGGCAATTTTTTAAATTACGCGCTAACGTCGAACTAACGTCTGGCCAAGGTCGGAATACAACTGATTTTAAAATGCGTGTAGTGTGTTTTAATGTTAAAATGGTTTTCAGCCATTTTAAAATGCTGTTCTATTTTATTTTAGCGCCCCTTTTTTAGAGAATTTTGTTGCTATGAATTCATGTTTGAATTCAAATTAGTATATAGACCATAACTCACATATTTTTTGATAAATGTATATCTATGTACATATTATTTAACTTGTTTTGAACAGCTGTGGTGCAAATGTGCTGAAGAAAATGAAGCAAATGTTGCAATTATTGAAAACATTATAAAGTCATGGTTAAATGCCTTTATATTTTGAGATCCCCTTCATTGAAGGGGATTAGCATGCAGGAGAAAGGAATGATGACGTGGAAGATCATAATGATAACGATAACTGGTGTACTTTTTAAATGAAGTTTTTTATGAATTTTATTTAGCATATTACTTAGTAAATAAATATATATATATAAAATATATTATGTTTTTTTGCAAAATTTATGTTAATCATTTTTCTGTAATCTTTTTCTACATTTTTATATTTTCATATGTTTATATAACTTTTATACGTTTAACGGGTGATGCGGAAGTTATCGGACAAAATAAAAACGTCAATAACTTATTTATAAATAAAAAAACAAACTACTGTTATATTTTTTTTTAAATAAAGCATTTATCTTTTAATAAAAATATATTATTTTTTATATGAAAAAACACCACCATCTGTAATTGATCTCAATTTTGCTCTGACGCCTTTCATATGCGACTGTAAAAAGTTTAAATCAATTTCTTGTAGTTTTAGTTTAATGCGATCAATCAAAACTTGCTCTGTTGAAGCTTGCCAATCTCCCTCGTAAACCCTCTGTGCCAAATGTCCCCAAAAACTTTCAATTGGTCGTGCTTGAGGCACATTTGGGGGATTGGATTTTTTATCAACGTAATAGACATATTGGTCCATCCAATTTAGAGAATCTTTAGAATAATGAGAACTTGCTAAATCTGGCCAAAATAAATAGTTAAGTCTCCATGATACTTGTGAATAAATGGAAGAAGTCGTTTTTCTAAACATTCATTAATATAGATTGATGAATTGATCGCTACAGCCTTGGAAGTGCGAAACAATGGCTCGGACATACCACGGTCAGATATGGCTATCCACATTAATAATTTTTTTGGAAATTTCTCTTCTCCTATAAAACAAACACTTTCTGGGCATGTCTTTTTGTTGTTTGTGTAGTATCCAGAATTTCCAGGCATGTTGTCTCCTGCAAAACAAAAGTAATTTTCTTCATCGATGACTAGAAGCGATTTTGTGTTATAGAGTTGGTTAACTAGTTCCCTGCGTCTTTTCTTTGCCTTTATTTGTTGTTCTATAGTGTATTTTGGAGTCTTTTCACGTATTCTATATTTAATATTCATTTTTTTTAACTGACGACCAATTGTCGATTGATTTACACCGAATTTAATACCTATTTTTCTCTGACTGACCCCTTTTCGATTGTTGACAAGTCTCGTTAATTCGGCTTTCTTTTCTCTAGTCCAGGATGTCAGACGACCAGGGTGCTTTCTATCAGAAAACGATTGAACAGTTTCAAGTCTTTTTAGGTCATCATATATTGTACTTCGAGCAAATCCTTCCTTTTGAAAATGATTTACAATTTTTTTTTTTTATATTAGGTTTATTTACAAAAAACATTTTTAGTCGCTTTCGAAAACATTCTCGTTCAGCTGCATTTAGCCTCATTTTAAATAATTGTGTTTCAAATAATAAAGTTTATATTTTATAGAACGTTTATGCCTACGCATAAAACCACAAAAACTAACTATTATGCTCAAATAATGAAAATAGGATTTGTCGGATAAATTCCGCATCACCCATTATATTAAATTTTAATTATGAATGAATATTATAAAACAATTTTGATGATTATTTTAAAATTTTTTATTTATTATCAGTACAAAATAAGTTTACTGATTTGTGTAGAGTAATTCCACGTCAAAACAACCAATTTTTTTTTTAAATGCAACCCTATGTCCTTGGATTTTTTTTATATTTGTACCATAATTAGCACATTATAAAATAAGATAAATTCAAAAATTTCAAGGTCTGACTCCCAACGGTTTGTGAGTAATGGTTGTTTTAATTTTGGCTACTATTATTGTTTTGGTCATTTTCCGCCATTTTTAAATTTTCATTTCTCCTTATAAAACCAAGTCTATAAACATTTGAGTTCTAAAAATAAGTGACTTAGTTAATTTCTAGGTGAGAAATTTGAATATATAAATAAAAAACTCATTTTATAATTAAAAAGTACCTAAATATCAACTATAAATGTTAAAATAATGGACACCTGCCCCAGTAAAATTTTTAGGTGTGCAGTAAATTTTTTAAGCCTAAAATTTCAAATTAGATCATTGTATGTTTGAAGAACATTGTGTGAAAAAATCATTTCTGCCAAATACATAGTTTAAAAATTAAATGTAAAATATTACAAAAAAAGTAAATATAGCATATTTCGCTTATCGTAGTATTTAAAATAAATAAAAATGATGCAAACTTAAATTGATATACAATTTTTTATAATATATCCATTAAAAATTATTGATTTACAAATATATACTTATTAATTTTGTTAAAATCTTTTTTTGAAAGTTCATATTTGTCTGATATTATTTTTAGTGGACTTATTAATGTTATTACATTAATAAGTGCACCAAAATGTTATTGGTGATTGGTACCCAACAATAATCATTCCTTTTCAGCCAGAAAAACTGTTCAGATGGACCGTGTGGATGCATAAACTTTATTTTTATATCATTATATTCTTCACCTTTTTCTTCAACTACTGCAATTCACCAAAACGAGTCATATGTACATGTGTAATATTTGTATTTCTGCATTAGCTCAAAATTTATTGAACTTAAATTTTAATAACTTGATTTTTTAGTTATATTAACAGATTTTGGATTTATATTGTTACTAATTGTTTTAAATAACATAGATGCTTTCGAAACTGGTATGCAATGGTGAAATCCTCGACTTCCTAGTATTGTTTTGCCTTTCTCAAATCGTTTATTTTATGTAGCTCTAACATTAACCATAGTTCGTTTATCAATTTTAAAGAACTTTATTGTGAGCGTTTTTTGAGTGCAAAATTCAAACATTGCATCGATTGTTAGTTTTTGATTTTTCTTTGGACGTTTTCTTGCTGTTGTTCGTTTTACTGTATCACCTATTGCATCACAAGAAGATTTGCCATGACTGGTTGCAAAAAATATCCATTCAGCTTTCAATAAAAAATCTTCTGAGTGATGGCATAGATTTTGAAAATTTTTATACTGTCCTCCACATCCATCAGAAAAGTAATACAATTTGAAAATTAAAGAAGGGTTTCTTTGATATAATTACATAAAATATATTTGAAATCAAATTACTTTTCATTTTTTTTAATTATAAACATTACAACAGTTGCTATTTTTCTTTTCAAATATTTTTCCAAAGTAGTGAAAATGGTGATTACAAATGCCGAGTAGTTCTTCACAAGCACGCAACTCAGATCTCCATAAAATGTTTTGACGAGTATCAGTGTCTAGATCATGTAGTAAAAAATCTCTTTATTTCTAGAATATGAGGTTTTATGGCATTCTGACTTTAAAACTTTACCAATATCACATGAAATCATTTTGATAATGAATTAAAAAATGTTATACTTGCAAATTTAAAAATGCACAAGTATTAATTACATTATTTATGTAGAACTAATTGCAACATTTAAATCAGATGAATATGTCTGAATTCAGCAATTAAACTTTGATAATTGGAAAAGACAAGGAACCAAGGAACAAAAAGGAAACAAAAAATACATTAAAAAAACTTTCATAACTTGAGAACCACGCAGATTTAGATTTAGGTAGGAATTATTATTTTTTCCTAAAGTACTTTGGCGAAAATTGAAAAAAAAATCATAGAATTTAAGGTTGTATGGCCTGGTTGTTTTGAAATGGAATTACTCTTAGGAAAAGAAATAAAAATTGCACGTTTAATTCAGGAGCGGATCCACAATTTTTTGGTGTTTGAGTTAAATAACTTCCAGGTAAGTTCTATATTCCAAACCTTTGAATGTTCATACTTATGTCATTTAAAGATGTTTTGCAAAAATTTGCGCTGCAAAAAACTTGGGAACAAAAATACCCTAAAAGTTAGAAATCTAAAACGTGGGGGAAATTATTTTTTTGAAATATGAATTCTAGTATCCTAAACTAGGTAGAAATTTCTTTAAGGTAATAAAACTTAATTGAAAAATAATGATTTGTTTAGAAATCATACCTAATTAAACAACCCCCCTCGTTTTGAGGGGGTTGTAAACTTTACATGGTTATACCTTCTGAATGCCAAATGATTTTTTGACAAAATTTTAAAAGTATGTACAATTTTTAGTCTTAATAAAGTCAGTAATTTTTCTGTTTGGAAAAATCAATTCCCTTCACATTTGGGCGGATGATTTCTACTTTTTAGGGTATTTTTGTTCCCAGACTCTTCGCAGCGCAATTTTTTGCAATACATCCTTAAATGACATAAGTATGAACATTCAAAGGTTTGGAGTATAGAACTTAACTGGAAGTTATTTAACTCAAACACCAAAAAATCGTGGTCCGCCCCTGCAATTATATATACATTTTTAGTAAAAAAGTACAATATTTACAAAACTATGTATTTGGCATGAATGATTTTTTCACACAATGTTCTTCAAACATACAATGATCTAATTTGAAATTTTAGGCTTAAAAAATTTACCGCACACCTAAAAATTTTACAGTGGCAGGTGTCCATTATTTTAACATTTATAGTTGATATTTAGGTACTTTTTAATTATAAAATGAGTTTTTTATTTATATATTTAAATTCCTCACCTTGAGATTAACTAAGTCACTTATTTTTAGAATTTACACGTTTAAAGGCTTAGTTTTATAAAGAGAAATGTAAAATTAAAAATGGCGGAAAATGACCAAATCAATAATAGTAGCTAAAATTAAAACAACCATTACTCACTTACCGTTGGGAGTTAGACCTTGAAATTTTGGGATTTATCTTATTTTATAATGTACTAACTATGGTAAAAATATAAAAAAAAATCCAAAGACATAAGGTTGCATGGCCTGGTTGTTTTGACATGGAATTACTCTGTACTGTTTTTAGTTTTTAATATATGTATATATAAAAGAAAGCGACTGATTTAACGAAGGTCAAACATATCTTTACTGACATTGATATTGATACCATTGAAATTATATATATAAAAAGATTCAAATCGAAAGCAAACATTGAAAATGCTAAAGGAATAATACTTGTTGAGTTATTATCACCAGAACAAAGAATTCCAATACTATCTGCAGCTAAAAAATTAAAAGGAAACAAAGATTTTCCTAATGTATTCATTAATCTGGATATGACACCGGCACAAGCTATGTTAGATTATAATTTGCATACAGAAAGAAAAAACCTAAATGTTGATTTGAAAGAAGAATCTTCCTTTTGCTATGGTATCAGGAGCACCACAATTCAAAAGATCAAAAAACAATGAAATGAATTGTCACAAAAGTCAATTAAAAATAGACGAATATTTTGTACTAAAAATATGTACCCCAAGAGCAAAATTACCAAAAAAACCCACTAAAATTTTTTTTACTGTAATGCAACATCTTTGCAACATCTGTACATACTGCAACATGTAATGCAACATCTTTGCAACATCTGTACATGCTGCAACACGTAATGCAACATCTTTAAGTAACAAACTAACTGAACTAGAATTAGTAAACTCAATTTTTAATTAAGGTATAATGAAAATTTCTGAAACTTGGTTTAATGACTATTCTGCACCAAGCAAAAAGGGATACTAAATATTTCATCGTAATAGAGAAAGCAAAATGGGATGTGGTGTCTGCATATATGCTAAAAGTGAATTCAATATTTTTGAAACAACTAACAAAATACTCAAATCCAAAGACGCAGAACAAATATGGTGTGAACTTACGTATGGAATTGAAAGGATCCTTATAGGGTGCATGTACAGACCACCCAGTTGCAACAAATACCAGTGGATCATCAACTCAATTGAAAAAACACGAAGACTAAATGATTATAGAAAAATCACTGGTAAAATTATAGCAGGTGATTCAGCTTTACCAATATAGCTTGGGACCAAAATGTTGTTCCATCTATGCTACAAAAAGATAAAAAGACTCGAATGTTATGTAAGTGCTATTCAAAATGCATTTCTTTTCAACACGTGTATGTGTCAACCCTTTAAACAAGCGATTGTAAAACAATAAACATATTCGCCCTTGTTTTTACGGAAGTATATGAGAGAGTCAGCGAATTGAAAAGAGGAGCTACTTTAGGTCATATTAATAAAGCACACCTATCGTTAACATTCAACGTAAATTTGACAAACGCACGACAAAAAGACACTCAACTAAATAAACTGGCAAAATAAACTGAACAATGATCTTGGTATTAAAACAAACTACAAAAACTTCATCGAAATATACGACAATGGATGTGAAAAGTTCAAATAAAAATTAAACTTAAATTTTATACAGAAGCAGCTATATTGCTTTAACAAAGAACGAATAAAGCTAACCAAAAACAAAACAAAAAACTCTGGTTCAAATTCAAAGTAAGTGGTTTCAAATATGACCTGAAACTTAAATACCTGGAAACAAAAAAAAAAGTAGCGATGGAGGTGAAACAAGCAGTATTTGAGTATAAAAAAAAATTAGCCTTAAACGAATCGAATTCAAAAATGATTTATTCTTACATCAACAAAAAGCGAAACATCAAAATTGGTATCAAAACGCTTTTGGATCAAGAGAGCAATTGGTTTAATAACAAAAAAAAAAAAAAATGCTGAAATGCTTAATATAAAATTTCAGGAGTCTTTTATCAAAGAAAATTTAGACAAACTAGAATTTCCGATACAAACTAACTTTAAATGTGATGAGAACACTGAAAATATTTTCAAATTGAAAGCGGTTAAAAAAAAACTAAGAGTTAAACAAACATAAATCAAGTGGCGTTGACGGAGTTCAACCTCACGTACTGTCTAATTGTTCTGAGTCATTGTCTCACTCTATTCTATTCTTATTTAAATTATCGTTTAATAGCGGTAAAATACCGCAATTATGGAGACTAGCTAATGTTACGCCAATTTACAAGAATGGAAGTCATTTGGATGTTTCAAATTACATTCTCATTTCCATAACATCAGTGGTCTGTAGAGTAATGGAGAGCATCATAAAGGACAACATAGTAGAACATCATTCAATAAATAATTTAATATCAAAGGATCAACACGGCTTCGTTGAGGGAAAATCATGCACAACAAACTTGCTTTCTAAAAAAAAAAAAGATCCTTGCTTTTCACATTTGCTGACAGTTCTAATAGTCAAAGTTTACCGTCTGCTCTATATGATCTACATATGCCGATTTGCTGGTCAAAAAAAGATCTAAATTTGCAGACATAATTAACTAAAATTCATCAATATGGGGTTGGGGTAGGGTATCACACACCATTCGTGCCAGTCTTGGATGTACAATGGCTTATAGTGATATATGAGGTCCCTTACCACTGCTTTCATCTTTCGTCCGTTTAGTGCGGAAGAACGTTACTTGATTTACACGACGTTAAAATCATCTAGTTAAACTGAATACCTCGTTTTTTGAAATTTGCCGAGTCCCTTATCAACATTTGCTGACTGACTATCTAAATTTACCGACTAACTTGTTAAAAGGCTCTAAATTTGCCGACTTACTAGTCAAAGGGGTCAAATTTGCCGACTGAATAAACGAAAAAATTATTGATGGGGGTGTCACACCCTCCCCCTCCACCCCTCACCCTGCCTTCATTGCTCCAGTCTTGTTAACACTAATGAAAAAGAAGCATGTCAATTGGCAAAGAATATTGCTGAGAAAACCAAGGAGAAGCAAGATCTAGGGTTAATTTTAAGAACAAATGCTATGAAGCAAAAAGCAAGAGAGAAAAACGAAGAAATTAAGAAATTGGTGCTAGCCCTTAATGTTATAGAGCAAAAGAGAAAGTTGCTAAAATAACTTTACTCAGAATAGTTCTCATATACAAGACAAGTCACATCTTACAAGACAAGTCACATCTTACAAGACAAGTCACATCTTACAAGACAAGACCAAAACCAAGGGCAAAAGTTACAAGGCCAAGGACAAGGTCAAGAATAAGAGTTTTAAGACCGAGGTTTACGCAAACATTTTCAAGACCAAAGCCTTAAATTTTTGCCTTACGTTAAGGACAGTTATTAACAAAACTGTAGATAGCAAGTGCAGTAACAATAAAACTACATGTTGTAAAAATAGACTAAGGTTATGCCCAGAATTCAACGAAGTCAATAATAAAATATACTTGTAAATATATGAAAGCCGAAAACAAAAATACATAAAAACAAAGAATGAAAACTTTTGATTCTTTAATTTTATGTTTTAATTTTTTATAATTCTTTTACACAAATATTAGAAGAAATAAAAAAAAAACTAAAAAGTCTTTCTGAGTTTGATGTAAAATAATGTTCATTAAGATCATTGTCATATTGATTATTATTACCTCGAACAGGAAAATTTTCTCTTGCATTGTCATTATCACTCTCATACACATTGTCATCATAACAAACACTTCAACAATCATTAGAAACATTACTGGTAGACAAATTATTTTTCTGATCATGACTTTTAACATAAATTTCTTTTATATCTCTATCAACTTGCTTTCCAACTCTTCTTTTATTTGTTCTACATGAAACAGCCATCTAAATTATTATTGGAATAAAACTTAGTACCAGCTGCAACATAATGTATACTTTTAGTAGCCTAATATAATTCGATACTAAAACAAACAAACAAACAAAAAAACAATTTTTATCATCCAATCATTAAACGGTAAGTTATTTAAAGTACTTTAAGGATAATTTAAATTCATATCAACAGATTCAAATCAGTCTAGATATTGCAAATGGTATTAAGAAATAATAATGTATAATGATTTTGGCCTAAAAAAATATATCTTTTAAAATAAAATAAAAGTATTAGAGCATAAAATGTAGTCTTAATGCAAGATATGGTAGCTTTATAAAAGCCAAAAAGCACAATTTTGTAGATTCTCCTGCAATCAATGCTACTCCATGAGGGAACATAGCAATTGCACATTTTTTACCCAGACCCTCATATAAATTGTGGTACCCTAAAGTTCTTGATAAATTATACTCTATAATATAATGCAGATAAATTTCTTTACAAGTTACGTAAACACCTAAAATGTATTTTTGTGTTGTGTTCTGTACGCAAAAAAATTATTTTACTTAGGGTTCCATTTTATATAAGAAGCCTAAGATTGTTTAGATTTGACTTTAAAATATGAGAAAAAGAATTTATTACATAAAATTCTTATCTAAAATCTAAAACTAATGGTGAGAGTATAACTACTAGTTTCAAATAAGCACAAAAATGGAAATATAGTATTCTAAACCTGTGCTCTCTAAGCAACAACTAGTGTGATTTCTTTTCACAACCACCTCTTCTCGTGATTCCATCTTTTTTCATTCTTTTTTTACCACTTCTTTTTCGTGATTCAACTATTCTGAGTTCTATAAACCAGTTCTTCTAATGTGTAATTCAATCTGTTTAGGCTTTAAAATAATACCTTCACAACTTCTTTGCATAACTATCATAGTTAATAGCTTACTAAAAACGAAACTTTATACAAATTTATCCGAATCATTTTGCTATTTGGTATGAAAATGTTTGAAAATGACGCTTTAACAATGTAGTTATTAACTACAAACAGATAACTAAATAGTTATTGACTACATAAGTAAACCCTTTTTTGAAGAAAATTAAATACTTTATACTTATTCTTCATATTATACATTTATACATGTTTGTATCATGTTTATATGATTTAATGTTATATCCAGAAATACTCATGATTATTTTAAATTAATAGAAATAAAATTCTATATAAATATACTCATATATATATATATATATATATATATATATATATATATATATATATATATATATATATATATATATATATATATATATATACATATATTATATATATATATATATATATACATATATATATATATATATTACATATATTATATATATATATATATACATATATATATATATATATATATATATGTATATATATATATATGTATGCATATATATATATACATATATATATATCTATATACATATATATATATATATATATATATATATACATATATATATATATATATATATATATATATATATATATATATATATATATATATATATATATACATATATATATATATGTATATGTATAAATATATATATATATATATATACATATATATTTATGTATATATATATATATATATATTATATATATATATATATATATATATATATATATATATATATGTATATGTACGAATATATATATATATATATGAGTATATTTATATAGATTTTTAATATTAGTTTTAAGTTTGGTTGCCTTTCTTTGGACTGCTTCAATCGCTTTGATGTTTTTTATTCTATTTGGATTCCATACTGAAGCACCGTACTCTAGATACGGTCTCACCATTGACGCGAAGAGAATCTTAAAAGTGGTTATATAAATGTATTTGAATGAGTTTTTAAGCTGACCTAATATGCGATTAGAAGTTGCTATTATAAAGTTGATTTTTATTATTTGAGTTTGACGTTAAGCCAGAGCTGATAATCACTCCGAATTCTTTCTCAAGCTCTACCTTTGATAACTGATGCCCATTTACCTTATAATTGAACTTTGGAATTGATTTATCAATGTGAATTACTTTACAATTGCTTTCATTTGCTTAAGGACATTTGGCATGTTTTGCACCATTTTGATATAATGTTGATATCGTTTTGCAAACTGATCAAATCGTTTTTGTCTTTGATGATAGCAATCATTTTTGTGTCATCTGCAAAAGGTTTTGGATTATTTTTGATTTGTGATGCCAAGTTGTTTATAAAAATAACAAATAGTACTGACCCAAGAATTGAGCCTTGAGGAACCCCACTAAGCAAGTTAAGCCTATCTGAAATGGCGTCTCCTAGTATGACACGCTATTTTCAATCTTTTAAATATCCAATTGAGCATCAGGAGCGGATCCAGGCTGTAGCAAGTGTAGCAATTGCTACAGTCAGCTCAACTTTTCTTTTTTTTCTTTTTTACATACATTTTTTTTAATGTAAAAGAGAAAAATAATTTAAATAGGTTATGGAGGTTACAAGTAGTCAAAATGCGGCCCTTTAAAAATTTATTCAAAATTGTAGCTAAGCCAAGTTGACTATGCTACGGATATATTTCATTTGGAAAAATGAAATGCTTTACTGAAAAACCCATATTTTTAACAGGTTTTGTCACACATGCCCATAAAATTTTGAAAGAATGTCAAACATTTCACAGCGTATCCACTTAAATTGAACTGGGAGTTTAAAAAATTGGCAAATCGACTGTTGCAACTGTAGCAAAAGTCAATTTGTCACATTTTGAAACAACTCTATATACACCCCCGATAATTTATTATATATTGAGGCTATTTAGCTGCAATCTTTTTCTTAACAAGGAGGTCTTACGTAGTGACTAAAAGTTATCAAGCGAGAACCTGTAGCAAAAAAAAACAAAACAGAAATTCTGTTAAATATCAACTCTCCGTTTGTAATACCTTTTTGAATGAAGTGGATAGCAATCACTAAATGAAAAGGTTCATAGTCTATTGTGAAAATGGTGAAGTTTCTTTATGTTTATGAAAAATGGTGAAATGTGTTTATTGCTGCTCTACCAGTTATTTATAATTGAAGAAGTCAAACGATTAAAAAAACGTTTTAAAAAATTTATAGATTTCCCAGAGCAAAGAATAGAAAACACGTTGGATAGAATATTTACCTAATGCGAGTTTTAAAACACTTTATTATATGATGTGATTGACATTAAAACTTTAAAAAGGTTGAATTAAAATAACATTTTACACAGTTTTCCTCTTGGATTGATTTTTATTTTATTCTGAAATTGCAAGGAACTTTCTACTAATTTTTTTTTTTAATTTAGAAATTTAACAAGGAACTATTATTTTCTGTGACAAGGTGTATGTTACAAACATGTTATTGTATCAGGAAGTTCCTGTTTTTGGAAAACCAATATATATAATATATATATAAATTCTATATATATATATATAATATATATATAAATTATATATACCAATATATATATAAATTCTATTTCGAAAAGAGTTTTAGATGTTATGATAACTTGTAATACAAATTATATGTTTGATGGCCTTAAATTTCTTATGAAATAATTGTGAAAATCTGTAAACAAATAAATTCCTAATTTTTATGTGATCAAATTCATTCAACCTTAGAATCAGTAAGAGAGTTAAATAGGAAAGCTAAGGCAGTTATATTTGATAAAAATCAAACTATTTATGAAAAACCGTGGTTAACTACAGATGGAACTCTTTTGATGTTTGACTTTTGTCCACGTTATCAAAAGCATACAAAATTATGGTCTCAGAAAGCAAAATGTTTTTTTCTGATACTTACAATGTTCTTCTTAATCATCCTAAAACTTCTACTATCTCAAACTTTAACAAGACTGGTGATTTTATTAAACTTGCTGTCAAATAATATAAAACTTTTAATCTATTATGCCCACACTTATTTTAAATAAGTGTGGGCATATATTTTAGGTTGAATAATGATCAAAAAGCTTCCTCAAAGATCTAAATGATAAACAAAGAAAGTTTGTTTTGGGTTTTTGCAACACAGCATTATGCATGAAGAAATTCAGAAAATAGGCATAGGCATCAACACATGTCACAAGGCATTTCACAAATTATACACGTGAAGAAATAATCTAGCTAATTTAAAGGCTATTAAGAGAAACATCTTTGTTACAAGTATATTATGTTAGGAAAATTTTTTACAGAACTACTTGAAGCAGAATTTAGAAATTTAAGTAAAGTATCTTAAGACATATTTTTTAAGTGTTCTTCGAAAGCAAAGAAGTTTCTTGTTTACATTAAAATGTATTTTGAAATTATGATTTGCTTAACAAATATGAAATTTTAAGCAGAATTTTTTTTTTTTTTAAACTTTGTTCAATATCCAAAATCATTTAAGATCGGTGGATTAAAAAGTCCTTTTGACAATACTGTTCGATGGCTTTCCTTTAATTTGATTAAAGATAAAGTTTGTTTGACTTCCATATTCAATACTTTTATGCTTTAATGCATTACTTAATTGAAATTGAGTGTAATCATCATAATATACTTTCCTATATTAATTTAGAAAAAGCCACTAAAACTTTCTACGCAAAAATCAAACAAAGAACTTTGTTTATCATTTAGATCTTTGAGGAAGCTTTTTGATCATTATTCAACCTAAAATATATGCCCACACTTATTTAAAATAAGTGTGGGCATAATAGATTAAAAGTTTTATATTATTTGACAGCAAGTTTAATAAAATCACCAGTCTTGTTAAAGTTTGAGATAGTAGAAGTTTTAGGATGATTAAGAAGAACATTGTAAGTATCAGAAAAAAACATTTTGCTTTCTGAGACCATAATTTTGTATGCTTTTGATAACGTGGACAAAAGTCAAACATCAAAAGAGTTCCATCTGTAGTTAACCACGGTTTTTCATAAATAGTTTGATTTTTATCAAATATAACTGCCTTAGCTTTCCTATTTAACTCTCTTACTGATTCTAAGGTTGAATGAATTTGATCACATAAAAATTAGGAATTTATTTGTTTACAGATTTTCACAATTATTTCATAAGAAATTTAAGGCCATCAAACATATAATTTGTATTACAAGTTATCATAACATCTAAAACTCTTTTCGAAATAGAATTTATATATATATTGGTATATATAATTTATATATATATTATATATATATATATAGAATTTATATATATATTATATATATTGGTTTTCCAAAAACAGGAACTTCCTGATACAATAACATGTTTGTAACATACACCTTGTCACAGAAAATAATAGTTCCTTGTTAAATTTCTAAATTAAAAAAAAAAATTAGTAGAAAGTTCCTTGCAATTTCAGAATAAAATAAAAATCAATCCAAGAGGAAAACTGTGTAAAATGTTATTTTAATTCAACCTTTTTAAAGTTTTAATGTCAATCACATCATATAATAAAGTGTTTTAAAACTCGCATTAGGTAAATATTCTATCCAACGTGTTTTCTATTCTTTGCTCTGGGAAATCTATAAATTTTTTAAAACGTTTTTTTAATCGTTTGACTTCTTCAATTATAAATAACTGGTAGAGCAGCAATAAACACATTTCACCATTTTTCATAAACATAAAGAAACTTCACCATTTTCACAATAGACTATGAACCTTTTCATTTAGTGATTGCTATCCACTTCATTCAAAAAGGTATTACAAACGGAGAGTTGATATTTAACAGAATTTCTGTTTTGTTTTTTTTTGCTACAGGTTCTCGCTTGATAACTTTTAGTCACTACGTAAGACCTCCTTGTTAAGAAAAAGATTGCAGCTAAATAGCCTCAATATATAATAAATTATCGGGGGTGTATATAGAGTTGTTTCAAAATGTGACAAATTGACTTTTGCTACAGTTGCAACAGTCGATTTGCCAATTTTTTAAACTCCCAGTTCAATTTAAGTGGATACGCTGTGAAATGTTTGACATTCTTTCAAAATTTTATGGGCATGTGTGACAAAACCTGTTAAAAATATGGGTTTTTCAGTAAAGCATTTCATTTTTCCAAATGAAATATATCCGTAGCATAGTCAACTTGGCTTAGCTACAATTTTGAATAAATTTTTAAAGGGCCGCATTTTGACTACTTGTAACCTCCATAACCTATTTAAATTATTTTTCTCTTTTACATTAAAAAAAATGTATGTAAAAAAGAAAAAAAAGAAAAGTTGAGCTGACTGTAGCAATTGCTACACTTGCTACAGCCTGGATCCGCTCCTGATGCTCAATTGGATATTTAAAAGATTGAAAATAGCGTGTCATACTAGGAGACGCCATTTCAGATAGGCTTAACTTGCTTAGTGGGGTTCCTCAAGGCTCAATTCTTGGGTCAGTACTATTTGTTATTTTTATAAACAACTTGGCATCACAAATCAAAAATAATCCAAAACCTTTTGCAGATGACACAAAAATGATTGCTTTAAACAAAGTTGTTTTAAACAAAGTTGTTTTAAACAAAGAACGACCATATTAAATATGTTTTGTTAGGTTGACATTTATTCATTGACACTTTTGTTTTTATTATTTGCTGAGATTTGTTAATTGTATCGTTGTTAATTGTAATATGAATGAAGTTTGCTGTTTTTGGATTTTTATAGGACTCTTTATTTATTTAAAATTTATATATATTTTTATTGAAAAAGTTTAGTTAATTTAGTTCTTTTATTTTATTTAATTTGAAACCTATTTCTTTTTTCATTATTTGACAAAAAGTTAATTGTAATGAAGTAATGACATTTATTATCAAAAATATGAAAATATTTATATATTGTTTTTGTAAATTTATATAAATCGTTACAGTGTCTATTTTAATTTTCAGATACTTTATAAAGTAAGCCATTAAATAAAGCATCATGTGTTTTTTAACAAATTTTATTTAAATAAAAAAAATGAATTTTAAACAAAATTAAATCAAATTGGTCGTTTTCGTTTTTAAATATCAACCTCTAATTTTTTTGCAAACCAAAACATTTTAACAAGCACAAGTTTTTTGTTGATTTAAATATATAGATAAATTTATATGATAATATTTTGTGTATTATTTGGCAAAGATACATTGACTGGCAATAGGAATACCAAGAACTAAATATAAATACATCGACTGAGGATAAGGGTTCGGTCAGGGTTCATCAGGGTTCGGTCATGATTAAAAGTCATAAAAGACAAGTAAACTATCATTTCGTTAAGAGGACCGTTTTTTTTATTTGGTTGGCAAAAGTTGTAATGACACCCCAACCCCACCCCCCACGTGACACCTACTCGCACAGGCCATGTTTGTAATTAAACTTAGGTAGATTCTATATCTTTCATGGGCTGATTTTACATTGATTACCATTTTGTATATAATTTTGTTATATATAAATTATTCTGATTCCCTCCCAACAAGGCATAGAGTTATATAGCAAGGAAACGGTTGACAGAAGACTTGAAGTTGAAGGTTGTTAAAGACCAAAGAGTTAAAATACGGGAAAAAAAACTAGACAAATAAAAGTTTTTAGGGCATGCAGAGACAAATATCTCAATTTTCTCAATAGAAAATATTTTCGAGTTCTTCTGATCTCGTTTCTCTTTTATAAGTGTTTCTAAATGTAATTTAAAATATTTGTTTTTATTTTTTATTGTCTTTTTAATCGGTATTTTATTTGTATGACGGTTTTCATAAAAACGGTATTTACTAATTTCAAATATTTGATTTTATTTTTTTATTGTTTAGTTGAACGGTGTTTTATAATTGAGGTTATTTTATTTGTATGAAGGTTTTCTTAAACGGTATTTACTTTTTATTTTATATTTTTTTGAAATAATTGGTTTATAATTTTTGTATTGTTAAACGGTTCTCGGTGACAGGATCTTATGATCCTCTTCGAGTTTCCGTGTTCTTCATATATTATGTACCAACGACACTTTTACCAGAGAATATTGTTAAATAAACAAAAAACAAAAAAAAAAAAATATAGTAAACAAATGAGACTTTGCTGAATGACAAGTTAAACAATAATGAGTTTTAGCTAATGAAACTAGAAATGATAGCTCCATTTGAGCAGCATCCATGGTAGTATTTGTAGAAAAGAGAAAGATATGCAGCTTTACGACGATAGGAAAGAGGCTCAGACTTAGCAGAGACTCAGCAGGTCCAACTATGTTTACAATGCGTTTTTTGACCTTTTCTAGATGAAAAAGAGCATCATTAGAAGAACCAGCCCGAATATTACGACAGTATTCCATACAGGGACGAATAAGAGATTTGTTGAGGTAGATAATGGAACCAGGAGTAAGAAAATGGCAAGCACAATAAAGATAATAACATTTCACCAGTTTCTCTACCTCAAAACAGACTTATTTTAAAATTAAGATATTTCGTAATAAATGGGAAACAAAATAAAAAGGTATAACAAATCAATCCCTAAAAAGCTCTACTAAAATACGCAATTCATTATTTCATGTAACGCTAAGTGAAGCACATTTTTACGAACAGTTGTCTCAAAATCCTTACAATTTAATGGTATGCAAAAAGACATTCACTCTCATAAATGAAAATATCTTCATTTCTCATGAAAAGCACTCAAGTAATATAAAGTGTTTATTAGACCACACAATAACTAAATAGGGTCTATTTGGGCTTCTGATTTAAAAACTGATAAAACCTTGTTTAAATCTATTGTACGTAAAACAACAAAAATGGCTTCCAGCATGAGACATCTTTAATACTGCGAACACCTCATTCTACTCCATGGTTTTTAACTTCTTGTGCAGTATCTAACTTTTGTATCTAATTGTAATCATTTTTGTCATCTTTTTCAGAATAAACTCTGTTTATTCTGAAAAAGATGACAAAAATGACAAAATCTATTTCACTAAACTCTGTTGCCTAAAAAAATACTATTTTTTAGGCAACAGAGTTTAGTGAAATAGATCGATAGTTTTCAGCAAGTATTTTATCTTCTGTTTTTTTATATACTGAACTAAAATTGGCTGATTTCTAGAGAGTGTGTAGTATTCCAGAATTAAAAAGCTTATGAAAGATTTTTGTAAATAGAAAAAAAATATTTATAGGGGTTTAGATTAGTAAGTTAATAATGTCTGAAATAGAAAAACCCAAGTTGTCATTATAACTTCATTCTGGTTAGTATCACTTTTTTAACGATGGAAATTATTCAGAGGAATGTTAATATTACTTCTTTTTTATGTGCTCTTTTTGCTTTAAATATTTAAGCTTTTATGGAAAGATTAAGAAGATAGCAGTTTATTTTAAGTTTATTACTCTTCCATTTAGTTGAGCAGTTGATATACCAAGCGGATTTTTTGCTTGTATTAGGTATATAATATGTGGAGTAACCCAAGGATCATACTTTTTCTTTGTTTTATTAACCTTGGGGATAAAATATTCGCAAACAGTTCAATTATTATAAAACAATAAATTAAACATTTGATCCGCGTTTTTATGCAGAAATAAAATTTTCCAGTTGATTGATGCAATTAAGTTTGATATTAAATCGTAATCACCTTTGCTGTTAATAAATAACTGAGATTCACTTTCGGGAAACAGTTTTGAAACTAAAATTCCTCAAGTGATACTAACGCGGCCCTTAGTATTATTACCTAAAATAGCATTTGAAACAATTTTAAAATAGAATTACTTTAAGTTAGTAACTAGTTCAACATATGGTTTGAGCAACCAAAGGGTGTCTAGACGTAGGAAATATGATATGTTAAAATAACCGACAATAAAGCAGTCATCATAGGGCTTCCTAATTAAGCTATGAGCTAATTTGATATTAATTTAGCATCATTTGGTCTATATTTAACCTAGGTAATTATATGTTTATTATTAACTTTTACAGATACCAAAGCTTGTTTAGGGAAATGTTTATAGAGCTAATTAACTTCATGAGAGATAAATACATCAGTAATGAAGATAGCTCCACTGCTACCTTGACGTCCATCTTAACAATCTTTTTTTAAACGTGAGTTATTGTTTCAATACAATAGCTTCACTATTGTAGTTTGCTTTAAAACCTTACGACATCATACTTACCTGTTAACAAAATTGTATATTTATGAGTTAATAGAGTTTGTTTTAACTTTTTAGATATAAATAAATAAAAAGCTATATTATCACTATTTGAATTTGAATTTTATGTATTAGTCTTGATCTTAAAGCTAAAAATATATTTTGAAAAAGAGTTTGTAGTTCGTATATGTATATAAATGTTACTACATTAGCAAAAATTGCTAATGTACTAACATTTATATAGATGCATATTATTTTATAGAATAAAAATTAAAAAAAAAATTGAAAAATTTGGTTTGGGGCCTTAATAACTCTGGGCCCTCCCAAGAGCCCTTCGCTACACTACTGATATATATATATATATATATATATATATATATATATATATATATATATATATATATATATATATATATATATATATATATATATATATATATATATATATATATATATATATATATATATATATATAGGGTAAGGCGGGGCTAGTTAGGCAATTTTTACTAAATCTAACAGATCTCTTGAACGGTACATTGGATTAATATAATTTTTTCACTATTAGAAAGATAATTTGATCTGCTAAAAAATGGTTGGAGACAAAAAAACTTTTTTCAATTTGTTTTAGAAAATATAGTCTAAAGTTTTTTAGGCTGCTCAACCTACCCCAGCGGGGTAAGTTGAGCAATTGTGTGGGGTAAGTTGAGCAATAAAAAAATGAATGTATTTCTATGACAACTATTAACTCTGTTATAAAACCAAAACATAGCTTTCTTATAAATTAAATTTATACTTTCAATTTTAACAAATCATGAACAAGATATGAATATAAAAACTAATAATTTTGAGACTAAGATAAAAATAAAACAAAACTTTTCAATCTTAAATCTAAAGACCAGGGGTGGGAATTAAGGTTAGTTTTAGTCTAACTAAATTTAGTCGACTAACTTTTTAGTCTAACTAAAATTAATCGACTAACTTTTTAGTCTAACTAAATTTAGTCGACTAACTTTTTAGCGTAACTAAATTTAGTCGACTAACTTTTTAGCGTAACTAAAATTAGTCGACTAACTTTTTAGCGTAACTAAAATTAGTCGACCAACATTTTAGCGTAAATAAATTAGTCGACTAATTTTTTAGTCTAACTAAATTTAGTCGAAAAACTTTTTAGTGTAACTAAATTTAGTCGACTAACTTTTTAGCGTAACTAAAATTAGTCGACTAACTTTTTAGTTTGACTAAATTTAGTCGACTAAGTTTTTAATTTGCGAAAAATATATTGTTACTTTTACCCAAAAAATACTTTTTTTAAATCTTGTTATGTGTTAGTTGTGAAGTGGTTTGAGCGCCATTTTTTTAATAACAAATTGCTGTAAGTTACAATTTAGATCTCCATGGCAACTTTTTCAAAGTTGATTTTCAGAGTTTTTCAAGTTTTTGGAGAAAAATTTTTTTTCTTAAGTTTGCGAGATATACACTTGGAGTTTTGTAATAGTAAAAAAACTGTATCCAATTACTCCCCCCTTATTACTAAGTACTTGTTTTAACTTTCAATGAAAAGCGGTTTAAATCTGGATTTTTTCAATTTCTAATTAAAATGAACCATAAACTATTAGAAAAAAAAATGGGGCCGTATTTTTGAAATGTGTTGTATGCAGAAGCTTTTTCGGATTTCTTTTATATAATACCAGCAATCACTTTTTGAGGTAGTAATACCTAATTTATTTTGTTCTACACTCATAAAACGCAGTTTTTACAGTGACGACAATATGATTGTAGTTGTTAGTAACAATTACACAATATAGAAATAATAAAAAACATTAATTGCGTAACAATTTGTTACGCAATTAATGTTTTTTATTATTTCTATATTGTGTAATTGAATATATATCTTGTTCAACTCTCAATTTTTTTTTTTTTTAATTATTGTTAAAATGCTAATAACTAATTATGTATTCGGTATAAAATATCAGCTGTTTTTGGCGAAGTTGTTCTACTAACAAACCAATTTTTATTTAATTCAATGAAAGAAAATGTGGGGCAATACTAGGTACAAACAAAACATTTTTATTACCTAATTGTCACAAATTATATTACGTATTTTAAATTTCTTAAAAACAATAAATTTTAATGAATGTCTTTAAGTTGATTTATTTGTCTTAATTCATATTATGTTCATATAATTTCTCAACACAACAAAATTTAAGGAATGTCTTAACTGACACCTCAAAGTAATGGTTTCCCGCTATATATTAGATAAACCGTTATTCTCAAATATATATTTAAATTTACTTTAAGAAATTGCATTTTTAAACTATGTCGAAAAATAATACGTTTTCTCCAATGAATATGCTGATCCAATATCTGATTTGATGAATCTGACGAAGAAAAGATTGGATAAAAGAAAGACTATAGATGAACAAAACCCTGGAGATCATAACGATAGCGAAACAAGTTCAAGTTTTTCATCCGGTCAAACAGAAATTGAAGTTAATGCTCAGTCCATTGAAGAAGCAGCTAAAACTACATACGAGTATTACTCAATCGAGGAGGAAACATCAAAATGGATATGCAATCAATGTAATAGTAACAGACCTAAAAGTACTCTTGTAAAACATCAAAGAGTATATTAGATTACCATCTAGAACATGATCACAAAATAATAACGCCGAAAAAAAAACGAACTATGAGTGGCTTTTCAAAAGAAGTTAGCGATAAGATTGATAGAGCTCTTTTAATTTTCATTATTGCCTGTTGTCTTCCATTTATGTTGGTAGAAAGTAGTGCACTTAAAGAATTTGTTTTGTGTTTAAATCCAAAGTATAAAGAGCCTTGCCGAAAAAAGTTAAGATCTCTTTTAACTGGTTTATATCGAGAAAAAGTTGAACTTTTGAAATCAAAATTATTATCAATTAAAGTTTTATCTATTACTACTGACGGATGGACGTCCTGTCAAAACTATAGTTATATATCTGCAACTGCACATTTCATTTCTGACAAAACAAATTTCATCAGTTTTTGTTTGGGCTTTGCATACCTTAATGGCCGCCATGATGCAGATAATTTAAAAGAGGCTTTGCTAAAAATTGTGGAAAAGTTTAAAGTAGATGATAAAATAATGAGTATAGTATCAGACAACGCCAGTAACGTACGCAACTGTCTAAATTCTTTAAAAGTTTGTTTAAACATTCAACCAATAAGATCAATGGGACATGTTTTGCAATTAGTTGTTAAAAATGTCATAGATTTAGTTGAAGAAGGTGAAAAAGATAGTTCGTCTAAATTCTTTTTCATTGCAAGAACATTAACTAAGTGCAGGAAAATTGTTACATCTTTAAATCATTCTTCTCAACTTGATTGATGAATGATTTATTAGAGGAAAGTCAAACACGACAAGGTGTCGAAAAAAATCACATACTTCATTTGATTCAAGATGTGAAAACTCGTTGGCACTCTACGTTTCTCATGGCAGAGCGAATGCTTAAGCTTCACTCCTACGTAAAAGACATCTTTAATTCGAAACAACAATACAAAGATATGAGAAAATATTTACTTGATGAAGATGAAATGGTTAACTAACGGTTAAAAGAAACGGTAAATGCTTTATTAAGCTTTAATCAAGTAAGTGTTTTACTATCTGGCGATAGGTATGCAACGTGTTCTTTAATTATTCCAAGTATAAAGTACTTTGAGAAGCAGATGAGTAAGAATAAAAGTGAAACTCCTCCTTTAATTGTAATATTGAAATCACATTTGTTAGAATCTTTACAAACTTACAAAGATTCATATGAATTAGAGAATAATTCCTTTTTATTGTGTGCCACTTTTTTGGATCCAAATTATAAAAGTTTTCAATTCTTTGAAAAGTACGAAAAAAAGAAATATTTAAAAATTGTGAAAGAATTTTTGTCAGATTTTAATCTCTCAAAAAGAGTTGGTGAAATAATTCCAATTAAAAAGGTGACAAAGGAATCAAAAACATTTAAGTTGTCATTTGAGGATGAAGAAGATGATTCCGGAAGTGATAGTGACAAAAATGTAACCTTAGATTTAAAAAAAGAAATCAGTGAATATATAAGATTGTCAGTGCACGAACAAAATGTTTTAGAGTTTTGGCATCAAAATCAATATGTTTTTTTAATATTGTATTGCATTTCAACGATGATTTTATGTACACCTGCTACCAGTGCACCAAGTGAGCGCCTTTTTTCTGATGCATTAAACAATTTGTATGCTAAGCGAAACAGGATGACCGCTGAATGTTTTCAAATGTTGATGTTTTTGTACGAAAATTTGGAATTTTTTAATTTGGTTTAAAATTGGTGCAATTTAATCAATGTAATACGGAAATATCTTGTTGTAATAATTATTTTTGAATTTATTTTATTGTTCTTAAATAAAAACTCTTAAATTTAGAACTTGAACTGTTTTGTTTTAAAAACAATCAAACAACGTTACAACATGTTTAAAAAATAATTTTATAAAGTTGTTGCTCTCATGTTTGGGACAGGGGGGGGACCCCAGAAACTTGAGGGCTTTTATGTTTCCAGGCTACAATTATCGCAATTTTTTGCAAAGTATCATTATCCGATTTTCAATTTTTTTTTTAGAAAAACCAATTGCTTAATTAGACTATAAAACTAAGTGCAAAATATGAACGTAACAAGTCTTCCCGATTCTATGTTATTTAAATTTAAGTTTTTTTACATTTGTAAATGTATTTTACATTTTCATGTATTAATTATGACCCACCCAAGTTTATATTTCATAATGAATGATTTCATCAACCTTACCTTTTCTTTATAATTCTACAAAAAATGGCGTCTTAAATGCGGTTCATTTAAGTTGATATTTCAAACTTACTTTTTAAATAAGATTGCTTCTAGTTAACTTTAGATCTTACTTTTCACGCTAAAACTCTTATTTTCTAACAAACTATCTACTTCAGCTTGAAGCAATTTAAAGCCAAAAATTGCTGCTGCCTAGTATACAGCCATACTTAATATAATTAAATGAGTTTATATACGACTAAAAATTAAATTTTTGATACCAAAAAAAAAACATTATTTTGGGAAAAATATATCGTAACTTAATTTTTTTTTAACAAAAAGTGAAAATGTACTTTAAAATGATAGATATTCTGCATTTTTTAAGTAATTAAAAAGTGATAAGAAATTTTCTGGTTTGATAAAGCGACCGCTGCCATTTAACAGAACGTTTATCTTATTTTACAGTTTTACACGATTTAATTGCGGAGGTTGCATTTTTAAATGCGGACGATGAGCCTCTCGGTAAATGCTATTAAATGTTTTGCATTTTAAAAACTCTATTAATACGTTTAACATTTGGTATGCATTTTAGAATGAATAAATTGCCGAAGCTTAAATGTACTTAAATTGTAACAAACATAACCTAAATACTCCAACCAATTTAAGCGCAATTCCGTGCTTATTTGTCCGTATGTTGAAAAAATGAGAAAATGATAAAGTTTTAATTATGAATGTAATGATAACGTTGCATACATAAGCTTTCGCATTAAATGTCAAGCTTGTTGAGAAAAATGATGGAAATTAGCGTTAATAAATTGGTACTTCTTATCGCTTATATGAAATTAAATATTTAGAGACTAAGTATATTCGCTAGTATACAGGTGGGGGGGGGGGGGTAGTAAGTTGAAAACTGCCGTAAGAATAATTGCTGATTAAAAATTATACTTGCTGAGTATAAGAATATATATCGATTGCTGAGATTTGCTAATAATTATAATAACACCTTAATTTGCCGAATGATCAAACTAAATATCGGTAATAGCATGGCCTATAAGAGATGGACGTGCAACCTATTTTTTTTTTTTTTTTGCGAACCATGCTCATTGCGCATTGTTACAAATCTTTTGCTTAAAACGATAGAAATTAAATTATAAAGTCTGTCGGATTCGTCGAAAACTTTTGGTCTCGTCTAACCAGTTACATCAACTTCCTTTTAGTTATTCAAGATAACAGCAAAAGATAGCGATTCCACGGCTCAACGAAAAACATTTGACGTTTGAAAAAAAACACGTAACTTTCATGAACTTTACTCTCTTATATCTTTTTGTATGCTTAAGCAAACACCTCAAGGTTTTTTGCATCAATTAGTGTTACTCAACCTCTTTCCAGTCATATATAGAAAGTACTATGGTTTATATGGCTTCATTTAAATTTTATCCATATCTTAAGACCACTTTTAAGAAAAAAGTTTGAAGCGGGAACATTTTTTTAAAACAAAGCTTTTAGAGGTTAGGATTCCTTAGTACCAAAACACATCCAATTTTTATAAAACTTTCCGTATACATTAAAAAAGGGATGACGAATAAAATGGAATGTGCACACTTTTTAACTTTTATACATAAAATTTTAGTTCTTAGCGTTTCAAAACTTCAAGGTTTATTTTTATAGAAAAAAAAAGTGTTTTTTAAAAGTGTCCAGGTGGAAATTGCAAGTTTACTCTTTCCTCTTTTTATAACAAGTATTTATTTATGTTTTTTGAAGAATAGGTTCTAAGGATTTGTATATAGAAATTATGTATATATATATAACTATCTTCCTTCGCATATTTTATGACGTTTAAGTTTTAATTTTGCGTGACATAATGCAAATTTTCGGTGCCAAAACAATGCAAATTTTCCATACTCAAGCCCTATACCTTTCGTCAAAAAATCATCAATTATTGCACTACAAAAAATTCAATAACTTTAGATCCGCTTAACTTCAAAGGCCGAATGACCCCTCATTTTTTAAGTCAAGTCAAGCTCTATACAATGATATAAGTTACATATGTTTATTTGAATAATAAAAAAATCGTCAAGAATGGCTACAATAGAATCAGATTTTAAGTTTAACTTTATATAGCTAGATATTCCTTATATTTTAAGAAATAACACTGATAATAATATAGAAATTGAGATCATTTACTTAACTACTTTAGTACATGTATAACTAGAGATATAACAAATAATACAAAATATCAACTAGTTTTGTAGCTACTTAGAGAATATTGGTTTCATGTCCAGGGAACTACACCATCTACTATATTGCTGTAGGCTTATTGTTTATGAATATTATAGAATTTTTTATTTTTATGTTTAACAACAGAAATATATACAGTTAAGGATAAATAACTCATACATAAAATGAATATAAATACAATAAAGAAAAAAAAAATTTGTCACAGTTTTAAAGAATTTAGCAAAGCCAATTTATGGCAAACCGCAAGAATAACTAAGTATTTAATATTAACATAGCATGATTTACCAGCTATATATAAACTAATTTTTATTTGACAAAAACAAATGGGTTATTATGTGCCTTTTATGACAAATGAAATAGTATATGAAATATGAAATACGAAAACATGAAATATCTGGCTACATTTTGCTAGATGATTATAAACTTGAATAACTTTTTAAAAGGTTTTGCATTATCAAACGAGTTATAAAAAAGCCCATTAGAAAATACACCTACTTAAAAACAATGCTCAGTGGAATATATATTATGGAGCTTATAGAGTAGTCGAGGCAAAAAATGGCGACATATTGGAAATAATACTCAAAAAATACACAAAACTAAGGCTGGTGAATGAAGGACCAAGGAGTTGCATGAAATCAGACCTTGACTAAAAATTTTATTTAAGCATTTTTACTTTTCGCTTTACTTTTTTTAGTCATTTTAAAATTATCTTTACAGATCTATTTTATTATTGATGGAACTTTGTTTACACGAAAAAAGTTCCCAAATTTATAAATGTTTATCTTGGAAAAATGATGAAAATCTGTTCGTGCCGACAACTGATTTCCTTTCCTATGGTGTAATTTGTTTAGTAATTTGTCAACACGTGAAGTAGTTATTTATCCTGATCAGTCTTATTAAACAAATGCTATAAAATTTAAACTAATACCACGTGATCAGAGTTTCTGTTTAAAAACTAAGAGCAGCCATTTTAATAGATTTTTTTGTTGACGGGTGTAAATTTAGAGTTTGTCGGAAACTCGCATGGCTCGCTGATTTCTGCGGCCTCTTTGATGTAAAACAATAGGTATACGTCCATCTCTTATAGTTCCATGGTAATAGATAGTGAGTGTCATACCCCCAACACCACCTTCCCTTCTCGCTGGCTCCAATACTATATATCACTAATATGAAAATGAAAATTTATAGGCAATGTATAATAAAATCCAATTTTAGGAATGTTACTTATCTGGGATAATTTTTCCTATGTTGCTATTTTAAGCCCTTGAAATAGGGTTGTTAACCGAAAGGTTTCAAAGATTTCTGTAAAAAAAACCTTTCAAAAGGGTATATACAATTAGTATTTATTTTTATTCGTAACGAATATATAGAAGCATTAAAATTTGTCAAAGTAACTTTCGCAAATAATACTTTTGAAAATTAGACTTTCGCAAGTTGCTATTTCAAATAATGCTCATCCAAAACTTCCAAAAGTTTCACTTTCGGAAGTAGCACTTGAGAAATGAGCGCTTTTAATAACTACGTTTCGAAATCTATAAAGGAAGTTTATTCGCCTAACTGCAAGAAATGTGAAAATAAAATATCTGTATATATCAAACTGTTTGTAATGAAACTTTATCTTCAGTAAAGCAACATATTAAATTTTTACTAGTTTGTTCTTTCAAATAATGATCAAAAAATTTATTTCGAAAGGAAAATTTTCAATAAATCCACTTGAAGAACGGTCACTTACGGAAGAAAACTTGAAATTCGTCATAAAAACAAGATTGAAATGTTCCATTTAAAAAAATCCGTTCAATGAACTAAGTAATTAAATGCTCATTACTCATAAGTGTCAATTATCGCGCATGCAAATTTTCATGAAGTAAAAAACTGATATTATTTTTTAACTGAATCCTTTCGGTAGGTTTCAAAAATCTTCTTTCAAAATGAATCGATTAGCAAGTTTCTTTTCGCTTGTGATTCTTGCGAAATTTTTATTTTTCGTATATTGCTTTACCAGCGGCGTGGGCAGGATTTTTTTTTGATGTTTCAGATATGACACTTTTAGGCATCGTGCGAACTCGTAACTCAAGAATGTTGTTAAGTCAAATGAAAATGTTTCTCAAAAAAATTGCGGTGGTTGGAGCATGAGAACAAAAATACCCCCAACAAGTTGGCTTTCCCAACCCCAAATTAGACGTTAAATTAAACTGCAGAATGTTAATTAAACGTTCAAAGGGTGCCTTTTTTAGATTCCGTGCCCATTGGGTGTTTATAAACAGTTGCAACAACCGCATTGGTAGTTGTCTCAGAGCTAGGACAAAATTCTAACAATCAAAGTTGATTTAATACGTTACGAATTTGATTTGACGTGCCCCTATGAACCATATTTGGGACATTCAACCGCCACAATAATATGCCATCGTGTGTGAAAATTTCATGGCTTCATAGGTTATTCAGTTTTTAGTACTGAAGCTTGTTTTAATCGACTAATTTTAGTTACGCTAAAAAGTTAGTCGACTAATTTTAGTTACGCTAAAAAGTTAGTTGACTAAATTTAGTTAGACTAAAAAGTTAGTCGACTAAATTTAGTTAGACTAAAAAGTTAGTCCACTAAATTTAGTTAGACTAAAAAGTTAGTCCACTAAATTTAGTTAGACTAAAAAGTTAGTCGGGTAATTTTAGTTATGGTTTTTTTAGTTAAGTTGGTTACAATTTTTAGTTTTGGTCACAACACTACTAAACACAACTTTTTAAACACATTTTTAAACAAAACTTGTTAATATTATGATAAAATAATAACTAAACATTTAATGTTAGTCTGTTCATTTTGCAGTTAATATAAACATAGTTTTGACCAGAATGCGAATATCACATTTTGAATGAGACCATTGATTACAACCTTGACACTGGATCCAATTTTCTTCTGGTAGTCTTTCAGAATAAATTTTCCAACATATAAGACAAGCATAATTGTGTTCTGCATTTGTCTTTAAAATTTTTTTCATCTTAGTTTTTTTGATTGGTTGTTTTTTTAACTTTTTTTAATATACTAAGCAGCAGAGTCTCTTTATTACCATGATCTGCAAAGGATTGACAGGCAGAACTTTTTTTTGGTTTTTTTAAAATTTCTTTCTTCTCAGTTTTTGAGTTTGTTTGTTTCTTTACTTTTTTAATATACTATGTAACTGAGTCTCTTTATTACCATGCTCTTTATTATTATTTGAAAGAGATTTACTGGTAGATAATTTTTTTTGTTTCTCAACTTTTTTAAGTTTCTTAGTTTGCTGCTGTTTTAATATAATTCTTTTTGGAGTATCTGTTAGAATAGCAGCTTTCCTTTTTCTTCGTCTCGACAATTGTATCTTGCTTGGTGCTGCTTTTGGGTAAGGTCTCACAGTTTTTGGAGAAAATGCTTTAGGAGTTTCAGGAATAAGTAGCGTTGTCTCTTCATTAATACTATTTTTGACAGATTAACCTGAAGATGATTTTAAACGCACTTCAGAATGAGCTCCGTGAGCTCAGATACAAGATTTGCTGGTTCTATACGGTGATAAATGATGGTAAAAAATAACCAGCAAAAATGTTTGCATTGTACGGGTATACATCAGTTTTTTGAAAACCCTTTGTAATGTTAGTACACGTTATAGCTAATGGCAATGAATCAGATACAATTTTTGGTATATCATAAATTGTTATGGTTTTTCCAGGATTGTTTCTCAGCTATGCATCTTGTGCAACTGATAGGTATTTTTAAAAAGGTCAAACACTGATACATCTATTGGCTGCAGCTTATGGTTGCAGTATGGTGGTAAAGACACCATGACTATTTCATTCTCCTTGGCTAAGTTTAGTGTTTCAAAATGTAAGTGAGAAGAGCGATTGTCTAAAATAAACAGAATTTTATATTCATTTGAAGCCTTCACATGTCTAATGTTGCGATAAAATTTTTGAATTCAATATCTGAAACCCAGTCACTTCCATTACCTACCCCAATAGAGTCTGGTGGACCATTATTAACAAAACAATCTTTGTAAATTTTGAGAGGGAACACAAACATTGGAGGCACTGTATTTCCGGAGGCAGATACATAGGTTACCATTGTGACATTAGTGCCTCTTTCCCCAGATGTCATAGCACCAACATTTTTCTTGCCCTTTACAGCCATAATTTTACTAAATTTTACAACTGTAAATACACCAGCTTCGTCAACGTTCCATATTTGTGAAGCACTGAATTTGTATATATAACTTTCTTTTGCCATAAATTCACCTAACTTATCAAAAAACACTTTTACCTTTGCAGCGTTAAATGTTGCCCTTCCAAGGCTAGTTGCTTCAGGTTACCTTATAGATAATTAAGAATTTCTTTTTAAAAACTAGTCATCCACTCTTTACCAGCCATCTTATTTACTGTCCAAAAATCTGGTATTTTGATTTTGTATTGAAGAGCACACTCATAGGCAAGAGAATGAACATCTTTAGGAGTATAGCCGTAAAATATAGATGCCATTTGCAATAAATAATTTTTTAAGGCGTTTTCTTGCTCTTGGGAAAAAGTTAATCTAGATTTGGAATAACCAATGGATGGGTAATCACCAGAGCTAAGTTTTAAAATGTATCTTGTTAATGTCATTCTCTTGATGTCGAATTCTATAGCAGCTGCAGTAACGCTTTTTTTCCCCTCCAAAATAGAACTTGCTGCATCACTAAGCTGCTGGCTTGTGAAAGCACCATTTGAAGTTTTCTTTTATAATTACGCATCCTATAATATATATATATATATATATGTATATATATATATGTGTGTGTGTGTGTGTGTGTGTGTGTGTGTGTGTGTGTGTGTGTGTGTGTGTGTGTGTGTGTGTGTGTGTGTGTGTGTGTGTGTGTGTATGTGTGTGTGTGTGTGCGTGTGTGTGTGTGTGTGTGTGTGTTAATATACACACACACACACACACACACACACACACACACTCTATATGTTATATACCAATACTTGAAGTTTTCAATTTAAATATAATAATATTAAATAATATATATAAATTATTTATATATAGTAAAAATAATCAAAATATAAATGAAATATCTTATTTTATATATGTTTTGATTATATATACTTTAAATTGGTTATATGTTTTTTAAATATGCACACTATCATATTATTATTATTATAATAAACATAGTAAATAAGATTATTTAAAAAATGTATACAAGAACTTAAAGATTTTATTGGCCGAGTAATATTGAAGTAAAAATATTTTTAAAATATTAAAAAACCAAATATTTTTAAATCATAATAACATATTTAAAAAAAAAGGTTTAAGACATTACCTTAAAATTGTAATGAGCATTTTATAATGATTAATTTAAAAATGTGAAGGGACTATAAAATGTTTACCAAACGGAATTTTTTGTTCACGTCTGATGGAGCCATTTTATTAATCGTTGTCGAATCTGCTCAACTTAGGGGTCATCCATTTTTTTCAATATTTCAACTCCCCCTACCCCTTTGTCAAACTCTTTTTTGGCAAATCCCCGTTAAATATGATGTCAGTTTTTGTGTACTCCCCCCCTAAAAAACAATAAAAACGCTTTAAAACCATTGATTTTTTTCTGACTAAATTATACATTTAAAAGGATATCGTATTCTTGAGGGACAATCAAATTCTTTGCGTCAACTTCATTTATATCTAACCATTAAGCAGTTTCTGAACTCTTCTGCAAGGCGATGACTGCCAAAAATTATATCTGACGCTTAGCAGCGGTATGAACAGGTTGGACCCTTTTGATTAGAGGGAGTATTATAGCAGAAGAATGGATGGAAGCGTGCTTTTTCAACATGGTTTGAGAGGCAAAGTAGATATTGCACTTTTTACAGATTCTATCAGCTAGGCTAGACTAAATTGATGGACAAAATGCATCATACGGCAAAATTGGAAATCCTTTGGCCGTACGAGGAAGAATACTTTCAATGTTTGATGCAATGAGCATAAAGACGGGTGATGGAAACAATTCTTTTGCTCCTTCTGAGACATCTACTGGTTTGAGCCCGTCCCTCGTTTGGTTGACAGGGACAGGTGGCGGAAGAAATCTTGCTCTAATTAGAGTAAAGTAAGAGCTTCTAATAGTCCGACAACAAGAACGATTTTCACATTTCACAATTTGAGTAAAATATTGATTTGTACGAAGATGATCGGCAATCCAACGTTGATCTTGTAATAAAAGGCTCCTTTACTCTAGCTCTGATTTGTCTGGATTAATATACTCTGCAATAGTTGAATAACCGTCAATTTGTAGATCAGACCGAATATCAGCCAAAGCCTGTCCAGCAAAACCAAAGTTCTGTTTTTCTAAATTTTTATCTATTGTTCTGCCTGATTTAAAAAGATATGTTGGTTATTATAGGTTAAAAATTATTTTAATATTTTTACAAATTAACTTTTGTCAATGTAATTACCTTGAGAATCAAGATGATTTCCGTAATGTTCGTGCGGAAGAATCACCCCAGATAATTCTTTACTTAGAGGTTCCATTCGTCGCTCAGCTCTGTTGAATGCACTGCGGCCTTTCTGGTATCTGGGATTTTCGTCGGATCCTCCATCGACGCTAAACACAACGATAGACTTAACTAGATTAGTTTGAGGATCTCTGGTAATAGAGTCGATTCTTTGATATCCAAGAGCCGCTGAAAGTCTAATCCATGAGCGAAGGCGGTCGAGGATGCGTGTTTTCCTGATCGAACAGCAATGTAGGTAGGTCCAGAATAAGTAACAGCATCTATTTTTCCGAGACCATCTTTTTTGATCGTAATTCCAGCGTATACAGATATTATAAGCTTGTGTTTAGCAGCCACGACCCAGTCATGGTCAGAGAGAAGATGCATTTGGAATACCTGGTATTCCGTTGTTGATGCATTTGGAATACCTGGTATTCCAAATGCATCAACAACGGCGCCGTTTTTTGGCTGCTGTGATTCCAATTGGCACTCTAGCCTTGTCGTTTTGGCTAATGAAACACACTTCATCTGGCCCTACAATAGAACAAACTTCTTTCACATATTTTATAGTTGAACTGCATAAGAGTTCGTCAACATGTTTTAAATGAGATTCATTCTGAGGACTAATCAATCTAACAGGGACGTTTTGCGTTTTGACATGCCTTTTGCGTTCTAATGTTCCGTAACTTCTTGGAAGTAGACGAGTATAGAGGACGCTCTTGCTGATTGTAAATCCAATTTTGTTCATCTCGGATGTCAATTCGTTGAGAGTTTTAATGCTCTGAATAATAAAGAAATATATTTGGATATAATTAACTTTTTTACAGAAAATGGAGTTTATTTCGTAAATTATATTCAAATCAAATCTTGAAATTAGTTGTTAACATTTCAAGGATATTTACAATAGTGCAAGTACTAATTAAGAGTAAAAATCTAACAAATACAGTATTAACAAACATAACTAAGCTATCATAACCCGAAGAACCTCTGACCGACGTCTTTCATCAGCGGACGAACCATGGAGAGCAATATCCATAATCGCCTTCAAAAGAAGAGGTTGATCTACTTCTAATGACGGTCGACCATGTTTCTTTCTGATTTTGAGTTTTTCTTTGACTTCTGGATGCTCCAAGCAGATTTCCTCCATTATAGCTTTTTTCAGTTCTCTAGTTTTCTTCTGTTGAGCTTGATCATAATTTTTTTTGTCCAGTTCTTTACATAGATGAGCTAGTTTCTTCTTTTTCTTTTTCAAAGCATCCTCTTCAGCTTCAGCAATGAATCCATTTCGATTTTTTAGTCTTCAGTCCAGCAACTTCACAATTCAAAACTGCAATCTCAGAATTGAGTCGATCTTGAGCCACTGTTCTTTCATTTTTTTGATTTTTCGTGGTCAACAAACTCAAATTTAATGCACTTTATTGATCATCAATAACAGATCATTCATTGGTGGGCTCAACAAACTGTGAGGAATTCTTGTCGAATTCAAGTGGATTATACGTGGGGGCAGACTTTTTTGGAGTATTGGCCCAAAATGATAATTGCTTGCTCTTGAACTTCATTGCCTTTTCATTAAATAAATTGATTAAATACATTATCAAGATCCTTATGCACCAATTGCTCTTCTTTTAATGAATTTTATATACTATGGACTTCTTTCTGGATATTAGCCTTTTTTTTATCGGGATGAGCATTTCCATACGAGACCATCAATAAGTTAAGTAATGCGGTTTATCCAGGATTTATTAGTATTGTTTACATCACAATCAGAATAATGATTTTGCTCATCGTTAGCGCAAGCTTTTTAAAAGAGTTTCTTCAACCCGCTTAGGGAGTAATTAGCGTTTCCAATTTTCATTAGACTTTATGTGTTTGGGTTGCTTCACGTTTTCAATCAACTAAAGAGCAATTAGAGTTTCGTATTTGAAATAACGACAGTTTAAGTTCAAAAAATGACAAATCTATGAGTTTACTTATATGAGTTTACTCATAGAAGTAAACTCATAAATTTCGCTCCCTAGCGGATTTCATAATCCACTAAGGAGCAAATAGCGATTGTGAATTTTATATACAAAGAGTTTTATATACATATATATATATATATATATATATATATATATATATATATATATATATATATATATATATATATATATATATATATATATATATATATATATATATATGTATATATATATATATATATATATATATATGTATATATATATATATATATATATATATATATATATATATATATATATATATATATATATATATATATATATATATATATATATATATACACACATATATATATATATATATGTATATATATATTTATATATATATACATATATATATAAATATATATATACATATATATATATATATATATATATATATATATATATATATATATATATATATATATATATATATATATATATATAAATAGAAATACACACATACAACAGGCCCGTAACTAGTGGGTGAGTAGGGTGGCTGTCACCCTCCCCAGTTATGGTTTCATTATTAAATTTATGGTTTTTCTTTTTTTTTTCATTATAAGTATTGTTGCCTGAAGCTTTTTTAAAATTCTTAAATCCGCCAACTATAAAAATACAATAGTTTGCAAAAACGGCAATTAGATTTTATTGCTTTGACCGTATTAACTGAGTTTGTATGGTCGAAGTTTTATTGCGTGGCAACATTAACTTTATCTATATTAGAATATGTATATATATATAATGTATATTCTTTTTTATTTATTTTTTTGTTTGTTTTTTTATCCACAAGCATTAGCGGTTTCTCTGTGACTAGACCTGACGGTCTTCTTTGAGTAATCCGCGTTCTTTATATTTATTTTTGATATTTATTTCTTAACGATATCTTGACTTGTTAACTTTTATTATTGTAACAAAGTTTTGTTTATTTAAATTGTAATAAATATTGTAATAATAAACAAACAAAAAATAATAATAATAATAATAATAATAACGTATGAAAGCTTTTAAGTTGTTTTTTTCCGACGTATTAAATAGGAAGGCTAAAATTACAGTAAAAACAAAGCGTGTGAAAAATAAAACGTAATTTTGACGCAATAAAACAAATGTAAAATGTTGTGTACAGCAACGTTTTCCTTTTGTTGCTGCAGTATATTCACTTTTTTTAGACCAGCTCTATTACTTAACGTTAAATAATTTATAGGATTAAAAAAATACTTATAAGTAAATAATTTACTTATATGTATTTTTTTATTCTTATATATTCTTAAGTTTAATATAAATCAAAAAAAAAAAAATGGGGCTGAGAGAGAACGTATTAAAATAACTTAAAAAGTTGAAATCTTCTACCAAAGAATGTATGAAATCATATTTTTACACAAAAAAAAATACAAAAAAATTATCGCGTACAAAAAAAACAAACATTGCAATGACATCGCAAATGATAAACGCTTTCTAACTAATAAAAATAACTTTTGAAAACTTTGAAAAAAAAAAAAAGGAAAAGAAAACATTTATAAATTAAACGAAAAATAAAATCAACTAATAAATAAATATTTTAAAACAAGAAAAGAAAAAGAAATATCTGAAAAAAAAACAAGTAAAGAAGTATTGAAAATAGAATCTTTATAATTTTTTAGCAGTGGTCGCTTTTATGTCATCGTTAGTTGTTACGTTTTGTTACACTTTATTACTGTTAGTAAATGTAACTTTGTACGTTTAAACGTTTGTTCATAGTCATAAAAAGAATAGCCTGGAAACACGGCCTGTGAACAATAGGCTTTGCCGTTTACGTTAGGTTCTTATCCGCGTTAGTACCCAGCCTACTTTAAGGTGCAAAGCAAACAAAATTTCTTTGAAAATTTCAAGTAAAAATAGAATGCCTGCCAGGAATATCATCAGCTCAAATTATTCCATTATTTTGGAAAGCTGTCGGTATATGTGAACTGGAATGCAAGTTAAAAGTTATGGCAACAACGTGTGATGGTGCTTCTCCGAACAGAAAATTTTTTAAAATGCATTCACGTTTATCTAATTCAAATGTTAAAAAGGATGCAGTTGTCACATATAAAACTATAAATTTATATTGTCCTGAAAGATATATTTACTTTATAGTTGATCCTCCACATCTTCTTAAAACAACAAGAAACTGTATTTACAGCTCTGGATCTGGTAAATGTACAAGATACATGTGGAATGATGGTTTATACATTCTATGGAGTCACATCTCAGACATTTTTAAAGAAGATCAAATATGTGGTTTTCATCTACTCCCAAAATTATCATATGACCATATTAAATTGTCATCTTATTCTGTTATGAATGTCAAATTGGCAGCACAAGTTCTAAGCACTACTGTAAGTAAAGTCCTTATTAACTATGGATCTCAAGATACTTTTGCAACTGCTAACTTTTGTTCAATGATTGACAGTTTTTTTGATATTATGAACATTAGTAATCCTTATGAATCAATTCAGAAATCAAAACCATTTCTTGTTCCATTTTCTTCTCTTGATGACAATCGTTTGAACTGGCTTAAATCAGAATTTTTGCCATATTTCGAAAACTGGCTAAGTTCTATCAATACCCGTCAAGGTAAGTTTACTCTAAATAATAAAAGTAAAATGTTTACATCATGGCAAACCTACGAAGGAATTAAAATGAATTCTGCTGTTGAATTGATAACATTTTTACTTTCTAATGGAGTGTCTTATGTATTGACAGAAAGATTTTGTCAAGATCCCCTTGAAAATTATTTTGGACAGCAACGCCAAATCGGTTTCCGCAAGGATAATTCATCTGTCCGTGATTTTGGCTACAACGATAATACTATTCGAAATCAAAAGTTATTCAGACCAATAAAAGATGGCAATTCCCATGGAGATGTTCACTTTGAGATCAATGAAGAACCGGTACCATGCAGAAAGCAAGTAAAGTAATAGGGCACCAATTAAAAACGGCTATTTTCATAGCCACAAATTTTTAAAACACATTATTGGCAAAATGAAAAGGTAGGGTGCGTACATTTACATGTAAATGCAACATGTGAATTTTTTTAGTCTTTTTTCATAAAAATTTTTAAGAGCCCATAATTTGTCACTATGCTACTATATCAAATCCTAATCATCACTGCAACCTGCTTTTACATGATAATATTATATAGAAATTAAGTCTTCTGGAAAAATAAGTTAATATAAAAATAAAAACTGATTATACTACAGTGTTTATCGCATTTTAAAAACATTATGTGGGTGCAGAGCAAATAGTGTTAATTGTATCTGTAACTAGCGGTCATTAAAAGCTTAAAGGTGCGTACAAGGGGGGGGGGGTCCTAAATAAGTGGTTTTACTTCGTTTATACTTTATGGATGCCCCCAATGTTATTTTATAATTAGTGTTGTTATGGATTTCGACTAAATCGACTAAAAGTCGACTAGTCGAAATTAGTTGACTATGAAAAATGTAATAGTCGATTTAACCGACTTTGGATTTTCTACTAATCGACTAAAAATCGATTTAGTCGGGTAACTATTATAGTACTAATAAATTTATTTCTAATATCTTTTTATTTGATTAAATCACTACTTTTAGTTCTTAGTTTAATAAAAATAGCAAGTATAACTATTATATACTGCCTAGTTTTTTCAATGGACCCGCCAAAAGGAGGCCCATCCGTTTTCTTCAGGGTCAGAAATTTCTCAGGGTAGACCTGCAAATATAATCATTACATATTTCAATAATAGTTATACTTAATACAACTTTTCAGTTTTATTAAGTTTTATTTTTTTCAGTTTTTTGTTAATTTTTGGTGCGTGATTTTTAAAAATACATGCAGACAGGGCCGTTCCAATTTGAATAGGGATCTAAGATAATTAAAGTGTGAAAATAAATGGATAATTAAAGTGTAAAATAAATGTTAGTGAACAGACTTTTATATTTATCAAGAAATGAAAGGGCTAATAAATAGTTTGGGCATGGGGAAATTAATCTTGCCCTGTTTTAACATTGTCAGAGCCGTTTTAAAGGGGGGTTGTAGCCAAAGACCCTCAGATAAAATATGATATTAATTTTATTAAATTATTTATAATATAAAGTTATAGATTATTATAACAAGTTTCCCAGAGACATTAAATAAATTACAACTATTAACATAAAATAAATCTTACTATCGTTTTATTAATATATTACCATTTGAGTCAAATGGTAACCCTAACCCCATACTGCCAAAGGGTTTTCAATTCTTCCGTATGATGCATTTTTTCCATCAATTCAGTCTAGCCAGCTATGTCGAAAAAGCACGTTTCTATCCATTCTTCTGCTTTAACACTCCCTCCAATCAAAAGGGTCCAACCAGTTCGTATCGCTGCATAGCGTCAGGCAGAAGTTTTGGCAGTCATCGCCTTGCAGAAGAATTCGGAAACTGCTGAATGGTTAGATAAAAATAAAGTTAACGTAACGAATTTGACTTTACCTCAAGAGTACGATATCCTTTTAGATTGGGGAAAACATTCACTACCTATTGTTTCAATCAATGATCACTTCAACAACCCATGGAAAGATTATATTAAAGATATATAATACTATTTGCTTAGTTGATTATTTAATGAGATATCAACTATTGTATAATATAATTTGATGAGATGAGATCAACTATTATACAAATGTATAATTTGGTCAGAAAAAAAATTAATGGTTTTTAAGCATTTTTACTGCTTTTTTATGGGGGGGGGGGGGGGTGTACACAAAAACTGACATCATTTATGATGGGGGGTTGGCCAAAAATTGACAGAGGGGGGAGTAGGAGTCAAAAAATTGAGAAAAAACACTGACATCATTTATGGATGACCCCTGTGATCACAGCAGAAAAGCATTTAATAAGAAGTTTATGCCATCTTCCTAACCGATGTTAAAAAACTTGCCCAGAGGTGTGTTTTTTTAATTTTAAAGTTTTTTTTCCCCTAAGGGGCTGTCCATTAATTACGCCAACAGTTTTATGGCAATTTTTACCTTTTTTCTCCCTCTTGTCAACAACTTTTCCAACTTACTCCCTATAAATTAAATCAAATTTGAATACCTTCTCCCCTCATCCCTAAATACAAGCACTACTCTACAAACAACTAGAAACGCTGCCTAATTTTCATTTTTTCAAGTAATTGAATTTATTAAAACAAGAAGGCTAGCTTTTTCTTATTATGCTTTAGGATCAATCTACTTAAATAAAAATTATTGTTTTCAAATAGATTTTTTCCAGTTTCCAAGTCCAGTTTACAATTGATTCCCCCTTTTAATTGACAGCAATTAATTTTGAAATTTTCTTAAAAGAGAATGGCACAAGAATAAAAAACAAAAAAATAAAATTTAAATAAAATAAAAAGTTTTTTTAGGACTAGAAATACATAAAAACAATAAATATTCTATTGAAAAACTATTATTAATATTCTGATGCCATTAAATGTTTTTAGCCATTTGTAGCTATGAAATTAGCTGTTTAAAAAATTGAGATAATAAGATCAGATAAGTGTATCTAATTGTCAAATGTGCAATTAATCTTATATATAACCTATACTTGACTACTCTTCTTCTTTAGTGAAGTTCGTAGTGACTTGGACTTAAGTTGTTTGACTTTAACTTTATAAGCTTGTAGGTTATCCTTGACGTATGAAAATGTTCTTGCTCTCACATACACATACAAGATGTCCTCAAGAACATTTGAACGAACCTCTTTGTTAATAACAACATCAGTTTCACTTTTGATCTTTGAAAAATTTGATAAAATATTTATGTCTTAAATATATGAGAAGTGATAGTACAATTTCTTTTTCAATTTTATTGATAGACTTACTAACCTTTAAAGGTTGTTTCAGCAGTAATAAAAATGCATATTGCCTCAATTTTCATTTTCCATAAGCCTGATCTGTTACGTGTGTTCACAAATTTATGCTCAGGCAAATCATCACTTCCTTGATATTGGGCAGCAAGTAAAATAGACATATACTGTTGGTAGTATTCTTCCTTATAAATACCTGAAAACCTGATGCGACGATATAATGTGCTAAAAACATACCCACTTAGATAGGCAATAACAGATTGATCTCTATTTGAAAGTACACAAGCTTTTTCAGATAAAATTGCATCACTTAAAACTGATTGACCAGAAAGATGCGACAATACATGGTTACATACTTCAAATCCAAGTAATGTAGAACACTGTATATTTGATCCTATAAAAATAGAATCAATGTTGTCAAATATACATTTGTAGAAACCTGGATAAAAATTTTCAGCATTTCCTCGAAATAAAGATAAAACTGGTTTAATGAACTGATATGCTGTGTTAGCTATATCGAAATTAATCGCATAGTTTTTAAAAAGATTTTGTATAGATTCAAAGCAGTTATCCGATGAAAGCTTTGCAACTTTTTTTTCTAAAAATATATTTTAAAGTTTTTGAGATCAAGTATTTCTTCTGGTATTTTAAATTTTTCTATACCTTTTAAAACTTCTGAATGAGCTAATAAAGCATCTGAATGTTTGCTATTAGAGTGACGAGTGAGACCCCTAGAGCTCAAACATATTTTATTACAAAATTGACACAAAAATGTTGTTGGTGGTGTATGCGAATCATGTTGTTTTTCAACAACACCACGTAACAAATCCTGGTCAATAACTGCAAAGATAGCATCAAGCTCATCTTGATTTAACTCGACAATGTGCTCGATATGAATTAAATCTTCTGGACTTTCGGCCATCATCAAGTTTATTTTGCACCTTATTCCTGCTGACCACCTGATTTTCAACTTGAACAATAAAAACTGATTTTTTTTTTGGCATTTAACTTGGAAGTTCACGCCTCCTTCCTTACCGTGACGCAAATATATGTCCAGAGTTTGTTTCGAACCTGGATCTCCTGCTTCCAAAGCAAGCGCTCGAACCACAGCGCCACGGCCGCATTAAACAAACTTTACATGACCTTAATTTCAAACAGAAGCAGTATAGACCAATTGCGCGTGTCATATATGACAAATAAACAAATTCGGTCTATAGACCGAATTTGGTTATTAGTAATTCTTGAATAATATCTGATATAAGAAATGTGTTAGATGTATAGAAGGAGTTTGCAAAATGGATGAAAAAGTAGCGCAAAGCGAACAGAAATTCTTATCTTGGTGTACCAATACAAAAACCAATTTTACACATTGAATAGACCAAAGGTTCTTATATTATTTGTGTTACAAGATGGGTTGAAAATTAAAATGGTTAGTAAAAATTTCGTTTTGCCTATTCGTTTCTGATAATATTTTGAAAAATCTTTTCAAAGAATCGATGTGGCAATAATAATAAATATGCCAAATGGCTGCATGAGTGGCCTGCTGAAGGGAAACATCAAGCACTGTCTTTTCTGAAAGAGTTTGACAATTTTGATTTTATTATATCACAATTACACTACAGCGAATTATGTGGTATCTTCGTGAGCTTATAGTTAAGTTGCAGGAAAAATCTAATGACATATATGTCTTTAAGTGTGTTAGAACTCTTACGAGTACGCAAAGCCCAAGATTCTCATCGAGCGAACCGCCCCTTTAAAACGCTTGAACAATATTTTAAAAGGTCTCTTATCATTGCTAGTGCTCTTAAAGAATCTAACATAAGTTTTCAAATATTTACATTGTTCTTTACCTCGGATGTGTTCTTCCAGTTACCACCGCAGAATTAGAAAGAACGAGATGTGTAGTTCTACGCCTTCATTTGAACACAAGAGAAACACAAGGACAGGAAAGACTTTCTGAGTTGAATTTAGTGCACACACACTATATTTATAACTTTGATTTAGATATAGCCGTTAAAATGTTTGCAAAGTTACACCCGAGTAGGTTAGAATTTGTCTCCTTTCTTTAACGCGATTAAGATTTTATGTAATTAATTGAATTCTAATCATCGAGACCAAATGTTTGTTGTTTATTTATTTTTCTTCTGCTACATTATATTAAAAATTGCGGAAACCATTTGTTTAGATATAATATTTTTAAACAATGGCCTTTTTAAAAAACAGTGGGCTTCAGCAAAAAGTTTGACACCCTTCTAAAAAAAAGCCCCTTTCCCCAAAAAGAAAGCGATTTTCAAGTTATAGTCGGTTTTTTTACGAATTAAGTATGTGAATTAATGTATATTCATATATTTATATATATATATATAAATATATAAATATATATATATATATATATATATATAAATATATATATATATATATATATATATATATATATATATATATATATATATATATATATATATATATATATATATATATATATATATATATATATATATATATATATATATATATATGTTTTAAGATGAACAGAATATAAAATCAGGTATTTTGAATTCAAAGTCCAATATTTAATAATATGGTACTAAAACAGCATAAACAGCAAGTGTAAAAAATAAAAAAAACTATTCAACTTAAAGCACTATACCAGTTAATAAACAAGCGCTGAATTTTTTAGAAACGGCTCTTGAATGGTTGGCGAGCAATGATGGCCAGCGTCTTAAATACTTCATACTGAGAAAAGAGCAAATTAACATTTTTTTTATTAAATAACACCAAAAAATGTATAAAAAAGCAATCATAAACTTTATTAAATCTAAAAAACAGTATTTAAAATCCTCCTGGTTCATAAGTTATACCCTCTTTTTCCAAATTATTGTCATTTAAAAAATTTTTTTTTGCTCTATTTAGCTGTCGCCTCAACTTATTCTTTTCATTCATTCTATAATTAGATTGTTTTATTCTTTTATTGTTTATTTCATTGGAACCTTTAACCATGAAAGCACCTGGTAACATACTTAATTGTTCAAAAACTAACACTGAAGCTTTCATACCAATATTAAAATTTGCTACCGCATCGTATACACCAAATTTCAAATTATCGAATGACACATACCTGGTCTTCGGTAATCATTCCCAAATCATACTGTTGAACGATTCATTAGCGTTTTGAGTTTTCCCATGTAAACATTTTTTTAGTTCTGAATCTTTGCTAAGATCCTCAATAATAGGTCTAATTTTAAAAATTATGTTTATTGGAAGACCTGGAGCTGGTTTGTAAGTGTTGGTTTTATTTGCTTTATCAAAGTTGAACTTGCACCAACTATTGATGCCGCTAGGACAGCGAGGAAAGTGCAACTTATTTGTTTTGGAAGATGCAATAATTATTAATGTAGTAAATATGCCTTCATACCAGCATTTTGCCTTATAGCAACGCCAAAGAAATTTTGCAGACGATCGATTACTGCATCTGTAAGAACCACGCCCGCCGAGATCTTTTTCTCTTTTCTTTAAATTTCGTAGTCGTGTACCAATACGCTTTTGATAGTGTCCCACACATTCTAACTTATCAAATTGAATGCTAGGATAAGTATCTATGACATTAATGAAACTTTTACTGTTCCCGACTCCTAAAAAATTCACATATCGTAGTTTGTACTTGTCAATAGATCTTAAAAACACACATTTTGGACCAGTGGTCTCCATACCGCTCGCAGATCCTTTGTAATTGTTTTTACAAATAGGAGAGTTCCTCCATTGGGCATAGGCTGTAGGGTCTGTTTTTAAAATATCTTTCTTTAAAAAGAAACCTTTGCAGAACCTGCACATTGGTTTGACATCCAAAACCTTTCCAGTGTCCATTGGTAACGCAGAAAAGACATCGTTTAACAATGAAAAGTCTCTTCTCTGCCAAGTACCATCACGTGACACACCAATATCAAAAACTTCATCATTAGCAGCATGTTTACGCAATTCTGCTACTGCATCAAACATGGTATCTTCAGCAACTTTTTGTGTGACAGCACCTATTTTCACAGCAAACTTATCATAACTATTTTGAGTCATTGGTTGTGGCATATTCATTAAAGTGGTGAATATTTTTATACCAGAATATCCCTGTCCAAGTGCACCCATTTCATATACTGATCTACAATTAATATCATATCCTCTGTTACATTGTTTTGAACTATAAAACTCATTTTCTTATTTGCAGTTAAAGCACTTGATAAGTAACTTTGAGGCAAGTCCTTTTTTTTCTTGCATTTTTTCGGACAATGACAAAGATGAACACTCGCTACATTGAGGACATGCTAAAGTACTAAATATGTCAGATAATATAAAGAAATCTATAATCTTATATCCAGATATTTTCATTCTTGTAAAAGCTCTGGAACATTTAATTGGCTTTACTTTCTTCGCAGATACAGATGTAGAAAATAAATTTAATCCAGATTCGTTATTTACAGAGTTATTATTGACAGTTGTAGTATTTGAATCAATCAAAATTGTTACAGAAAGATTATCATTTATATCCATTTCAATATTTTCTATGTCAAGACTGCTAAATTTCTTCCCTAAGAAACCTCTCCTCTTTTTTTTAATTATTGTTCTTGATTTTATTCTACACGCTTTACTAATTTTTTAAAAGATTAAGGAAATTGGCAACTTTAAAAGCTTCAGAATGACAGAAAACTAAAATCTGACTTAATCAACCAGACTTTTTTTGCTCGCTAGATAAGTAAAGCCAAACCAAGCATTTTACTGCAGCCATTTCAAAATGCACATTAGTTATTAGGATTTTAATGAGGTGCTACACCGTTGCTATGGGCGTTGCTATGCTAAAAATTTGAGGTACCTTAAAAAAATGCTAAACTTGAAGGATTTAATGATTAAAATTAGTAAACAAACAAATAATTTTGAATTCTGCATACATTAAAATGCATAAATAAGTAAAAATATTTTTTTATAAAATTTGGGTAAATTTAGAGGGGGTTTCCCCCTTAATATCTGAACTCCGTAAAGTTTTAGTTTTGCATTTTATATTAAAAAAGTTACAAGTCTTCAATAAAATTAGAAAAAAAACATTTTTTATAAATTAACTTTTTTATAAATTTTATATATTGATATAGATTGAATCCAGTAACTTTTTTCCAATACCGGTAAGTACCGTTATTATATCGGTGTTTAAAAAGTAAAAACTATATAAAAATAACAACTTCAATAGACAAAATTTTAAATTCTTTGAACTTTTGTCTATTAAAATATTAAATTAAGGAAATAACACATCTTGCTAACAAATATAGTGTTTTTGAATTATCATTGAAACTGGTATTTTTTGGTACAAATTATGCTAGGAGCAAAAAATACGCATTCAACACTCTGCAAGAAAGCAATGGTTTAATGATTAAACCGTTGCACAGTGGGACAGAATGTGCCAAAATACCAAAAAATCAATGTCGGCATTGCACGGTGAAAATTTGTCATAATGATGAAGACATGTTCATTAGAGGAAATATCTAGTTAAAAAAACATTAAATATTAATTTCAGCGTTACTTCATGTGGTTATTTTCACGTTAATTTGACATGTGTTCCAAAACGCCATTTTGCATTTTTAATTTATCAACTTTCTTACGCTACTATTGTTTTAAATTAACTTTATTGACTTTAATTTTAAAATATATTATTTTAATTAACAATGTTTTTTTCGCTCAGACTTTTAAAAACAATTAACGTAAGTGTAATCATTAGTTTTTATGGATTGAAAACAGACAGTTTTCGATATTTTTTTTGCTATTAACCTTTACTATTAGGTATCAGATAAACTATCCTTCAATACCCTCCAAACTTTTGATTATGTAAATCTCATGCTAAATGTATGTAAATAGCCATCCTTCATAAATGTTTTCCTACTTTTTGCAATAAAAAAAGTTAAAACAAAAGATTGGTCTTCGGTTAATGGTCAGTTGATGAGAAATACTGAGCATGTAAAAAAGATATTTTGTACACAAAGAATACCTACAAAATCTTTCATTACTGTTATAATATATAAGTTCTGTAAATATAAATCTAAAAAAGTTATTTTATGACGAATACATGCGTTGAAAAGTAATATTTTTGATGTTTACACTGACAAAAGTTGTCTTGTTTATTAAAAAAAATTTCGTATTTTTCAAATTTAATTTTTTAAATATTTTTTTAATATCATATAATTACATCTTTATTACTTTTTTTATACATTTTATATATAAATATAGCTATTCTAATAAAAAAAACTACAAAAATAGTTTTGGCGCAAAAAACTCGATTTTGTCCCACTGTGCATTGTCAGTTTTTTATTTATTCTTATTTAAAGACAGACAAATGTATTTTTGGTGGTATATAAGTTTGTTGAATTTTTGTTAATTTTTTATTAATTATATGATATATTTTTGTTTTTTAAATTTAAGTTAGTTCATATATAAAATGATTAATTTTCTTTTAAAGTATAAGTTGGTTCTTATATAAAAGGAAACCGTTCGTCTTGTTTATCCGGTAGTGTCCCGATTATAGATAAGTTGTCCCGGCGTCTCAAACAAAGTCATCAGGACAGTCATATGACCCGATCTTGAAACAAATTATGTTTTAAAAAACGACTAAAACTAAAAAATGATTATTTTAATTTTTTTTATTATCAACGCGCTAACTACTATTGAAAATTTTGTGTACCAGAAGAACTGTACACAAAATTTTCTATGAAGCTAGTAGTAAAGAAAGTAATTCCGTAAACAAACTAACGCAATAAAAATTTAAACGAAATATAAGATCGGTATATGTTATCTGTAGCAATCCATTGAAATGACAAGAAATACTGAAAGAGTTTGTTTTTTCCTAAAAAACAAACTCTTTCAGTATTTCTTGTCATTTAAGTTTAGCCCAAAATTACTTCTTCGTTTTTTTTATGCTATATACTGCTTCAAATTACTAAAATTAAAGTACAGCGAAGTTAAATAGCAAGTATTAGTTAAACTTTTTAACCGAAGTTTAGAGAATTATTATTTGTTATTCGCTATTTGTTTAATGAAAAAACGATTTGAAGTCAAATAGCGAAAATTCAATAAACCTTTTAGTACTTATTATTGCTTTTCTTCTTATTGTCTTCTTTTTGTTTAAACCTTTGAGCATCCTAATAACAAGCTTCAAAATAGAACTGCAGCGTTGTTCAACATTGCATAACCACTAATATTTAGTTCTTCCTGGGAGTTATGAAGATTCTCCAGAATACTAAAAAGCATACTTTGAGAACTAACGCATCCTTCATTTTTACACTTAATTGTAGTTTTTCATCAATAATTCCTTCAGCTTAAATTTTAATTTGACATTGGTAGTAATTAAGTTAGAATCTGCATATTACAATTTTTTAACTGCCACTTAAATTTGTTGCAATTTACATAGAATACCAAGTAATAATATTTCTGCAGAACAAAAAGCTTTCTTCCAAAATTGATAAAAAATTTTCTAACAAAATTAAGCAGCACGTAAAGTTTCTTGAGCATATCTATGAGACTGTTCCATTTTGTTTCAGATTCTAAAATTAATGTACATATTGTACATTGTAAAATTGTTCATTTAATATGTTTTACATGTATTGAAAAACCGAATCATTATTTTTAGTGGGAGACGTTTTTATTGATTTGGCAAATCTTTCAGATTTTTGCTATCAAAGAAAAAGCATCAGCTTTATTTGTTATTAGGTTAATATTATAAAACATTTTTACCAAGCGTTTTAGGGCTTTTATGTTCTCCACCATTTTAAATTTTTGCCTCCACCAATTTAAATTTTTGCATGATCTTCTTATTTAACATAGGTATGATCATACCTAAGTTTGGACTTTGTACAATGTGCAAAGGGTCCTATCTGAAACATCAAAAAAAAAAGTCAACGCCCATGCCAACACAAATGTACTTTTTTAAAAAATGCTCAAGGAAATTTTCAATTTCTCCTGGTAGTAGAAACGATTCATAATTACACAAAAAGATATCAAGCTTCTAAACAACCACTGAATTTCAGTAAGAAAATAAAGAATTTCTTTAAAACGTAAGAATTATCTAAAGAGAATACGATATCGTGCAATTGAAGCAGCAATAGCGTTTTACACGTCACAATTTTTTTTTTTTTTTTTTGTACAAACGATTGCAGCTCAGAACTAATTCAAATTTTTTTGGAACAAAATTTCAGTTGACTTAGACAAAAATAGTAAAAACATTTTTAAAAATGTAGTTGCTCTAACTTTATGCATTGAAGTAAAAAGGCTAGTTTAAGATGTTCACTTCAAGATGGTTAGTTCATTACAGAATTGGCTGATACTTCTAATTATGCAAAAGTTCTGTGTTGATTTTTCAACCCAACATAAGGAATCATTAACAAAAAAATTGCTGCAATTAAACTCTTTAATGAAGAAGCTGATAATATAAACTCGAATTTCAGGGGCGTAGTAAGAAAAAGAACTGCAGAAAAGAGTAAGTTCGTTGAAAGAGAAACTTAATTGACAATCAATGCAGCGTACATATTACACATAAGATATTGAGTGTATGATGTAAAATTCTTGAAAGTGACATTTAGTCTCCGAAGGTAAAGTTCTGAAAGCATTTTTTGATTTACAAAGTGAAAAATGAAAAGTTTAAAGAGTTTTCATGGAAATAAATCACGTTCCAAGCAAACACTCGATAGCGGATTTCAGTAGACCTATTTAAGCACTTCGAGCGGTTCATTGTCTTTTTACTTATTGGTTACTTACTGGATCATTAGTGGCAGCCGTTTAGAATGGCTAGCCGATGACTAGCCACTATATCACATGTTGGAAAGTTATTAGCCACTGATGTTACTAATGGTCCACTAAGAAACTAATAAGCAAAATTCCAATGGACTGCTCAAAATACATATATAGGTACACTGCAAATCCGCTGTAAAAATGTTTGCTGGGTATTTAAATCTCTTCAGAATCATTCAGGAACGAGTTTTCTTTTTATGATCCATAAAAGAATTATTTTGAAAAACTCAATCGATGTTTGAAAGTACTTATCGTAACCAAATATTTTTCAAAATAACACTGCAAAATTTTGGCATCTGCTTATAGCAAATCAAATCAAGAATTTTATAGAAGCTATAAAAATAACGAAAAGATCTGCATTTGAAGCGTCCCTCAAATTGAAAGTTTTCAAACATAAATTAGAAATTAGAAAATCAAAAAACTTCTCATTAATCTCAATTAGAATTTTAAAAACTGACACCAGAACAACAAAAAAAGGTTGGAGAGAAAATTTAAGAGTTCTCAATTAAATGATTGAGTACATCGATCTTTGGCAAAAATCATTTCATCGATTTCAAATTTGATTCAATTGTTTTCAATGACGAATCAAATTTGGAATGATCAATATAGCAATTTGACAGTTAAAACTTTTACCTGTTCAAAAAAAAAATCGTTCATCAATAGCAAGCAGTTTTGAAAAAGCATCAAGAAAAATAATAATTTTTAGAGTCAATTCAATTGAAAAACAACATAATCAGTGACTTTATTATTACGGTATGTAATACTGGAACAAGTATGTAAAAAAATTAGAAGTAATCTATTAAAATAACGGCTTTTTAAAAGTTCGATGTTATATTAATCATTTTAATCGTTGATGTTATTTTAAGGTCAGTTTCTCATCCTTTTTTTCTACAGGAACGGGAAAATGAGGGAAAAAATAGTCATGTGAGAAATCCACGTATTCTCGCATGATTATTTTTCCACTTTCCTTTCCCGTTCCCGTCGCAAATAGAAAAACCTTTAGAGAAAAAAAAGACTTTGCAAGGCTATCTTAATGTGAAATATCACGATTATTTAAAAATCGTGGTTTTTTGTGAAATTCGGTGGTCATTTTAATTAAATAAAAGTTTACTATAAACCATTTTAAAACGTTTTGACATAATAAACCATTATTCAAAGAATTATTAAAAACAATTGCGGAACACTCATCCAAAAAATTACCGTTCAATAAGTGCATTAAAGAGTTTTTAATTTAAATAAGATAGAGGAAAATAAATAGTTAAACAAACTGATAATACTAAAATTATATGACTTAGCGCCAAACCAGCCTTTCAACGAATATGTTGAAATGATTTAATTTGACGCAAAGTTTAAAAGTCTTTAACAAAAGCCACTAAACCGAAAAAATTAAAAGTAATTGCAGTTCAGTGCACTTAAAATTTTTAATTATAGTATTTTGGTGTTTGCAAATAAACTCTACATAAATCATTTTTTCATATAAACTAATTTTTTTCAACTTTGTTGTATAGGCTGGCTTAGCGCTTAACCATCCAATTAATTTATTATGGTTGAAAAATAAATAAATAAAAGATCCGGTATTATTAAAGGCATTTATAGAAAAATATCAAAGATATTTGAACCGGTGAATGTTAAAAGGGCGGAAGTCTAATAATATAAACTTCCGTGAAAATAAAAAAAAAATGTATTTTCCCGCGTTGTAACCTTTTGTTAATGGTTCAATAATTTTTTTTAAAACATTATCCTCTTTAAAAAAAAATTATTAAACCATTAACAAAAATTTACTAAGAGGGAAAATGCAGTTTTTTTTAGTTTCCCGAAAGTTTACATAGTTAGACTTCAGCCCGTTTAACATTCACCGATTCATTTGTTCTCTAAATACCTTTAAGCCAGCATAAAAGCAGTTCTGAAGCAGCCATGGCGCATTGATTAGAGCGCTTGCTTTAGAAACAAGAATATGAGGGGTTCAATCCGAGCTACGGGCATATTTCACGTCATCAGTGAGGAAAGGCGTGAACTTTCAAATTAAATGTTTTTCCGCGGTGCTCCGTGACGAGACAGTTAGGTCTTCTTAGAGTACCTAAAGTAAATTGCAGCTTTTCTTTATAAGCACTCTAATGTAACTAAGAACAGGGATATTATTTTATCAGCGGCATTTCGCGTGCTGCCATTTCTCTTAAAATTAAATTCTACAAAATGTCTATTCTCGAATTTATAGGAAACACCTTAAATCTGTAAATATTTGCTTATTTTATGCACTTAAGGTTACGTCATTTAGATTTTGACTGACTACTTGACAAGAGCTAGATTGATGACCATTTATAGTAATTTTTCTTAAAAAAAAATTAATTTCAAGTCAATCTACACTCTGCGTGGGTATCTTTTTATAAAGGTTTTTACTTATTAAATCCGTAAGCATTTGACAGGCGGCATTCTGCGTGCCGCCATTTGTCTTTTAAATTAAATTTTACATAAGAAAAAATCTATAAAAAGTCTCTATATTATAATAACATATTTGTACATTGAATTTATTTTTTAATTAACTTTACTGCAAGAATTAGATTATTAAACTTTTTTGCTACCCTTTGTTTTACATTTAACTATGAATAAAGAAACCACACTCTAGTAAAAAAAGAAAAACTCACCACACTTTTCAGAGTTTTCTTAACTCATGGGCAATCTCACTTTCAATAAAATTAACTTTAATGACTTTTTGTAAAACCAAAATTAAGGTCTAACTAAAATTATGAATGCATCTTATTGAATATTTTAAATATACAGTTTATTAATGTAATATGAAATCATTATCCAACAATTTTCTTACATACTATATAACAATAGCTGACATATATATTACTGTTATTATTGTGCAGCGTTAAACTATAATTCATATTTACATGATAAAAAGTATATGTTTTCTGAAAACTGTTTAAAACTTTTTATTTCTTTTTAGTAAAAAAAGATGTCGTTGCGCCTAGCAACCTTAACTTGCGCCTAGCAGGCTTAACTTTAAACCAGCACGCGCCTTTAAAATAATCGAAACTTATGAGTTATAAATTGAAGAGTCTTAAGAAAATTTAATAATGATAAAGTAGTTAAAAAGGTCTGACAGCATTTAGGAAAAAGTTTTACATTTAAAAGCTATTAATTATTGTGAAATAAGGTCGTTTAGCAACCCTATTGTTTTGTATTTTGTAGACTTTTTAAGTCTAATATCTCGTAAAAATGCTCTTATTTCATTTTAAGTTAAAAATTGGCATTTTTTGAAAATTGTCTTTTTCATGCAAAAAAATCTTAAACCACAATTTTTTTTAAAACGATGAATAATTTTAAAATTTTTATTTTTGTTTTGATTAAGCACCAACACGAATTTTGAAAAACTTTTTTTTATGAATGAATAGGGACTCGTTTAATACCATTTCAATATTTACATAGAGCCCCTTGATATATTAAAATATTATTAAAAAAACTATAAGAAACATTTCTTTTTATGATGTATGTAAATTAAACATTTTGCTGCAATTAATTTTGATAAACTTAATTTATTCAAATTAAGTTTATCAAAATTTTCCATACTAGTAAATTTATTAAATTGTCAGGGGCGGCTGAACAAAATTTTGCACTATTTTTGAGATTATTAAGGACTTGGCTTGATCTCTCTATCTTTTTCTCTTACTAACGCAACCATTGCTCATAAATTTGTAAGTTACTAGAATGTAGCGGAAGTGTTATAGCTTCAGATAGACAATAATATATATATATATATATATATATATATATATATATATATATATATATATATATATATATATATATATATATATATATATATATATATACATAATGAATTTAAAAAACAATGTTACAAAATTTTGTTTATTTTTTAAAACTTTCACTTTTTAATTGATTATAAGAAATTAGAATTTATTGTATATATGTATCGAATATATTAAACAACTTTTTAGTTACTATGCAAAACAAAATTAAAAACAAAATCATACCTTTAACATCCAAATTTACTGACTCAACCCTTCAAATTCTAATTCATTTTTTATTGATCCTGTCACAGAGAATAAAATCTCTACTCTCATCAAACCACTCTTAGAACTGGAAAATGCTTTGGTCATTTGGCCTTCCTACATTCCTTCTTAGACTTATTCCAGACATATTTCTAAACCTTTCAGTATTATTATAAATAAATCATTTCAAAATGGTTAATTCTCAGATGCTTTCAAAGTTGTTAAAGTCAATCCAATATTTAAAAAAGTTTCTAAAATGGATATGTCTAACTACCGACCTATCTTTTTTTTTTCTAACCTTAGCAAACTCTTTGAAAAAGCTAAAAATAAGAGACTCTATGTATTTTTGTTTAAATTTAAATGCCTTTACAAACACCAGTTTGTAAAGGCATTTAAGTTTGTGTGGGGTTGTGCTAATCATTCCACAACCCACTCACTAAAATTACTAAAAAGCTTTGCATATGGTGTCTTTGTAGATCTACAAAAAGCTTTCGATACAGTAGATCATTCTATCATACTCAAGAAATTAGAATTTTGTGGAATCATAGGAATACCTCTTGAATGGTTTACTTCCTATCTTTACAACAGATCTCAGTTTGTCTCAATCAATAAATTATTCAATGAGTGTCCCTCAAGGCTCAGTATTAGAATCACTACTTTTTTTAATTTACATTAATGATCTTAAAACTCAATTAAGTTTCTTTTAACTCCTTACCACTTTGCTGATGATACTAACTTGCTCATAATTACGAAATCTTTAAAAAAAAATTAACAAATACATTAACCATGATTTTGCCAAACTAGTTCACAGGCTTCGCTCAAATAAGCTTTTTCTTAACTGTAGCAATACTGAACTGGTCATATTCAATTCCAATAAAAAAAATATCAAGAAAAACTTTAGATTAAGTGGCCAAAAAATAATTTATGTAAACTCAACTAAATATCTTGGAATTATAATTGATTCCAACCTATTGCTTGCATCCCATCTTAAAGACCTAGCTATAAAATTAGGCAGATTAAATGGAATGCTGGATAAAGTTTGCCACTATGTCATTCTGGAAATCTCAACAGCAAGCAGTTTTAAAGATATCCCATCTTCAAAACAAGCTTTGAAAACAATACATTTTCATAATTACAAATTTAATCCTAATGTGCTTTATCTTACTTCTAAGATCCCTAAATTATGTGACCTTGTTCAACTCTTGAACTGCCAGTTTGTCTAAAGTCACCAACACAAAAACCTACTTCTTACCATCAACAATTTCTTCCCAAAAATGCAAATAACCAATACTATCTTAGATTAATTTTTAATCTAAACCTAGCAGTCTTAAAACACCGTTCTGTTACTTAAGGATATAAGTCTATAAAAAACCAAAGCATAAAATCTTGGAATAACCTATCCTATGACCAAAAAGAAGTAACCTATTTCACTTCTTCCTAACAATGTCATTTATATAAATTTACCAAAAAGTGTCGAAAAGTTTAATAAGTTAAGAGTTTTTCTTTGAATATGTTTAGTTAACTTTGAAACTCTTAATTTACACTTATAAAGAGGTTGCTAATATAAAAATAAAACGACTTAAAACGTTATATAAATATTCAGAGTTTAATTATTAAAACGTTGTATTTATAAATATTCAGAGTTTCAATGAGCCATAAAAGCTTTAAACATTTAAAACTGTTTTGATAACATATGCAATTGTGATAAAACAAATCCTCTAACTCCTGTACGTGACATTATTTCACAGTTTGACAAAAATGTTTAAAATATTCTAAGTACTCCTAGGACACATTTAAATGAGCAACTGATGGAGTTTTATGGTATAGTAACTTTTTGGACCATTAGTGGCAAAACAATAGTGGACCGCTCATGATGCCTATATAGTTTCACTGAAATTCCGGTATAGAATGTTTGCTGGGATGCTTCATGTAACTCAGAGTATATAGATTTTATATTATTTAAGAAACTTTTTTATAAACATTACAATACTTAAATCTCTCTTTATCATTTAAGATCTTAAATAGCAAGGAGAAAAAAATTAAAAAAGCTCTTTTTTCACTGTTGGCATATATCACGCAAAACTATAAAATGAAACAAGCGTGCAAACTGTTTACATTTTCATTTTGCCATTAATTACATAATTACATACACATTAATTACATAATTATTTGGTTTTTAGGTAGCGCTTTTTGATTGTCATTTGAAGCAACATTTACAAGCCAACTTATAATACGCTTTTTAATTAGATAAAAAAGTACATATCTTGCTGATTCAGAGTCAAATCATGAGGAACTCAAACACTTAATATTGATATGTACCCTAGCTAGATTAGATGACGTAAATTGATTTGAAAACACTTAAAAGTACTAGCTAGGCAGAGTGTATTGCTTTAGTTTGATAAAGCATCAGCCAGTTTTGTTTCTTTGAGCACGCACACGAAATTGTAATTGGCTTGCGCATAAGCTTGCGCATAGGCTTGCGCATAGGCTTGCGCATAGGCTTGCGCATAGGCTTGCGCATAGGAATGCGCATAGGCTTGCACATAGGCTTGCGCATAGGCTTGCGCATAGGCTTGCGCATAGGCTTGCGCATAGGCTTGCGCGTAGGCTTGCGCATAGGCTTATCTCTCTCTTGTCCGTAGATATACCTTTTGCCGACATGCTTTTGTTGTGAAATAGAATCATCTGTAAAAGAAATCTTGTCAGTTTATACTTTACGTTTGTACAAACTCTTTAGAGTGCATTATTTCATTTTTCTATTTTTTTTTTAAATTTTTAAATTTTTTTTTCTTAATGCAGATGTCTAGTTAAAAACAGATTTCTGTAAGAATCAGGCAGAGCTAAATAGTGACCTTCTTAATTTTTATTTGTTAATATGCTGTTGCTATTTGTACTGAAAGTCAGAAAAATTTTCAAAAAAAATTTATTTGCTCTCTAGCTTGAAATTAAAAGTTTAGCAAATACTTTAGGATTATTCACCAAATGGTGTCGAGCACAATTTAAAACTTGAAATTAGACCAAAGTTTATGATTATTTCATTTCATTTTATATTTTTTAGTTGAGACCTAAAAAGAATAAAATATATATGGTAGGCAGACAGTTTGTCATGCTTCAAAAGTACGCAAAAGTTGATTTTTTGTCATTTTCAATCTTAGTTTCATCCAAAGTTTTTGGTCTATAATTTGTTTAAAGTTATAAATCTTTATTAAGTAAAGCATTTTAGTTACAAAATCCAAGTAATAAAATAAGATATTACAAATATTATTTTTAATTTGACAGTTCAAAGAACTATGCTCAGGTTTTTTTGCAAATAGTAAAAAAGGAATAATATTTCCAATTTATAGTCAGTGTTTTATTAGAAATAGTAATACTGTTAAAAAATAAAAACCGGAGTAACGTTACAATTATATTTCTTTTCAAAGAACAATTTAATATTATACAGCTGATATATGTATATATAAAAATGTTTATTTTTGCTTCTAAAATAGTCGAAAATAAATTTTTTAAATGATTTATAAAAAAAAAATTTAATTGATAGACAGCCTGTCTAAACCAAAATCTTTAGTGTTGTTGCGGCACTCCTTACATGTTCTAACTACGTAAGTCAGTCGATGCGTTTACACTCTCTGCGTGTTCTACCCATTTGTTCAGTCAATGTATATACACTCTTTGCTTGTTCTAGTTTGTTTGACCACATTAAATTCATTTGCGACACTATTCCTTTATTTTGTTTTTGATACAATTTATTCAACTCCTAAGAATTATGGAACACTCGCGGCTTTAGGCAAAAATAAAGATAAAAAACGCCAAAAAAAATCATTTTTTGTTGTCAGGATTAAAAGTTTATTTGGCAAATTTTTCTTTTTAGATCTAAACTAGCCAATAAACAATAATCAAGTGAGATATCTTTTGAAAAATTAACTTGCAAAAAAGAAAATCTTTAAAATAAAACTTTGTTTTATTTTAAAGATTAATAATGATTTCGACTAAATTTAGTCAATATTTCTAAAAGTTTAGTCAAACTTTGAAATATTCAGAAAAAATATATTTTCATTAAATATTTTTTTAAAAAGTTTGGAAATAAAGCTTCTATATGTCTTATAAATAGTAACGACATAATGAAAAAAACAACAATTTTAGAAGGCGTCATGATTAAAAATTTGTATTATTACCTGATTCTTACATAAATTCGCTCTTAATGCGGTTTTCAATTGTAAAACCCAAACACTTTACAGACAAATATAATCATAATTGTTTTGAAAACAACAATGAGGTTTACAAAAATAACTATCGTATTTATGTGTATATATATATTTTTAATCATAATCCTAACTTATTGAATATTATTAAAATTATATTGGCGAACAATTATGTATTTTTTTATTTTGTATAAATTTAAATAATTTTTTGTCATTGTAGGTTCTATTATCAGTGAAAGTTGTTGTTTTTTTTCTCTAGTAAACTCTTAAGAAATGAGAATGTGGCAGCAGATTAAATTTTTTTTCGCACATTTTCTATAAATTAAACTCTGGGCTATAACTTTTGCACAAGAATCCATATCTGATGATGGAATCCGGGAGTGCACTCAGTTTCTTACTTTAATTCGTAAATCAAAGATGGCAGCTGTTTATTTTTTAAAGAACCGTGAAATATAGGTTACGAAGTAATTTATAAGTCTTTCAAAACAAATATTTTTTTTCTTTTTATCTTTAATTGAATTATTTAAAATGGCGGTGAATTGTAATTATTTTATCAAACTTTTAATTTAACTCAAATATTTCTAAGCCAGACGTTTTTTTAGTCTAGTCTAAAAACCCCACCCTAAATTAAAACTCGGGGCGCGCCACTAATTACCAAAGCATTTTTATGAAAAAACGTTTTGAAATTTCAAAAAATCAAATTAAAATAAATTTAATTTTTGTTAAAGTTTTTGGAATTTTTGAAACATTAAAACAATAGTTTTTAGTAGATTAGAACAATGGATTTTTGTTAAGTTTTAGCTCAAAACTTTTAAATTTGTTTCACCTTATATTAGAAAAGTTAAAACTAATACCACATATCGTAAACCATGTCAGCGTCTAAGCTAAATTATCTTGATTTAAGATTTTACTCTTATCTAAATGGTGAAAGTGAAATGTTAACTTTTTGAAAGTGAAATGTTAAATGTTCCTAATAATTTTAAAGAAATCTTGCACTCCAGAGTTGTTAATGATCCTGCAAATAATACAAAAGGATAAATTTTTGCCCTACACTTCTTGGAACAAAGCCATTTTGTCGAACTAAAGATGACTTATATTTTATTTCCCATTAAAACCACAGGGATTGGTTTGTTTCTGGCGGAAATTACTTGGCAAACAACATGGGTTTTTTAAATCAATAGAAACATATTGCTTCATAATTATATTTACTATTATTACTATTGCAATCATACTCACTAAATCAATTTTATGATCATTATTCGTATTAAAATCAGTTTTTATGAAAGTTAATACTTTTTTAAAAGTAATTTTTGACAAATTCATTATTTTTAGTTTTTAAAAATAAGTAAAGTTCTAGTTATAAGAATGCTCGAAAATTGATTAATTTTTGGTGCCATCATATTAGCCGAAATATTTTTTTGTTTTAATCAAAATTACTATATATATATGTGTGTGTATATATATATATGCATATATATACATATACATATATATATATATATATATATATATATATATATATATATATATATATATATATATATATATATATATATATATAACAAAAAACTTCCATGCTAAAATATGTTGATATAAAATATGTTGAAAAGTATCAGCTAAACATTTTTAAAAAGAAAACTAGAGTCACTACTTTATATTTATCATATTTCAATTTTATCGGTCTCCGATCGACTTTTTTATACTACACCTGTATCTGCAATGATTAACCTTTTAACCCAGAAAATCACACCGCCAAATATAAAAATATGAACAATACATAATAGTTCTGGCTACATAAAATTGAATACGCATTATGGCGATCTTCTTGATGGATTAAATTGCTTAATTGAATATTTTAAATATTAAAACAGGTAAACGGACCTAAAAATGTCTCAATTTAAATAGCGTCAACCTAAAATCAAAATTTGATGATAAGTAAATATAAAATAATTTTCTAAATAATTTAAAATTAAATTATTTAAAAAGTTAACTTTTAAATATCATATTTAATAAAAAAATATTTTATAAAAATCTACTTTCTCAACTTTTAATTTGCTTAGAAATTTCTTTTTTTAGTTAATTAATATCCGGTGTTTTACAAAGGTTTGTGGTCATAATTATTATTTTATCATGCGTTTTTTTAATTAGATGTGTTCGCAAATGTTTCTAAAATATTGCTGAAAACATTACTGAAAATACATTAAATAACATTATAATAATTATTAAATAAAAGTATTTTATATGCAATTTTCATACTGGATGTTTTTCCTACAGCTATCAATACAGCCAAAGGGAAAATTAGATTTTTAAACCAGTTGTCAAGGAAAAACGATTATCTCTGGATTCAGTAGTTAAAGACAAACCATATTAGTTTCTTAATCAACCAAAATGTGACACTGTTTACTTTTTACAAATTATGTATTTATTTATAGCAGCAACATCAGATATTATTTAAATAAATAAAATTAAAATTAAGGATTGCGTATGGGGAACAACGGAAAATGTCTTTTGGTTTCTTGTTTCCTGATGATAGTCAAAGTTAACTTTTCAAAAAATGTCTAAAGTGACCCAATTATCCTCCGTCTATTTAAAAGTTAAATTTTAGCCTGATATATATTATGAAACGCTCAATGCTCCATATTTAAAACCGTTAATTCAATATCATTAAATAACTACCGACCAATCTTAATATTTCCTGTTTTTTCTTAACTCTTTAAGCCAATATACAGCCAATTACACATTTAACAAACAATAGCTTTCTTTAATCAGAAACAATTTATTTTTCCCTTATTTATTGAGATGCTTCTTGAAGATCTAACGATCTTGTTATAGAGAACAGCAAAAAAATATTTCACGATAAAGTTCATGCCACCATTTTTACGATGGCGTTTATATTATACAAGTATCATCGTAAATATGATCATATATCATGATCATATAATAAGATCATATAAAATCATAAAAACGAGTTAAATTAAGTTTTAGATTTCTTGATTCTGAAGCCAGCGCTTTAAGCAGTGCACCACGGCTACTCAGTTCGGTTTTCGAAAACAGAACTCAAAAAAAGATTAAATCTTAGATTTTATAAATAACATAAGTAAAATTTTGGATGTAAAGTATTTGACCTAAGATTCTTCGTTTACCTTTAAATTGCATTAGACTCCTTGAATCTTATAATCCTGTTTTTAAAAATAAAAAAAAGGTAGAGTTGAAATATTGCTTTATAGTGGTTTAAAAGATATTTGTTTAACAAATAACCGCGCATTACTATTAATAAAAATAACCCTTCAAAACTATAAAATATAAAACGTGGTGCTCCCCAAAGTTACATAACTTTTTCCTTTTGTTTCTAACATCCATTTATCTTCCAAAAGTACCTAATAAACTCAATACTATAATACTTTCTACCTTTTTTGAGAAACTAGTTCTGTTCACGCTCAAAACTACCATCACCTCTGTTCAGTGTTCACGCATAAAACTACCATCACCTCTGTTCACGCTCAAAACTGCCTTCACCTCTGTTAAGAAACTTTACAAAATTGCTAATATTGAACATAAAATATCTAACATTTGTTTTAAAATGATAAGAAAAACCATTAAACACAAATATAATAAAAAAAAAAAAATCCGCTTTGTTTCATTAAAATCAAAAAAAAAAAAAGGGAATATAAGTCATATTAATAATATATAGAAAATTTATAAGAAAAGTAATAATAAGAAAAAAAAGCAATTAATAATTTTAGAACCAGTTCAACTTATTTCCGTTTATTTATTTAAATGTGGTTAACAGTACTTTTATACTCAACCGTAAATCGTACTTTTACACTATATGAAATAAAATTGAAATATTGTATTTAACACATTTGTCAAGATTAGTTGTTTTACTTGAAAAACTACTTCATTTGTTTACTGTTTGGTTGTGGTAAAGTTTGTTACGTTTGTCCATGATTAGCATAATAAGACTTTTGTGGAGTATATTAATTTACTAAATTAGTGCGATATAAATGTAGTGACTTAAATATTTGGCGATGGCACTGGCGTAAAGATTTACAAGGAGACTAATGAAATGTCTAAAAGAGGACCTGCATTAGTGCATAGGCGAAATTAATCAAATGTAGTATAATAAGAAAACAAATAATCATTTCGGGTCTTCAGAAGAACACTCAACTGAGTCATTGCTTTTAATCACAAAGTTTATATTTCAAAAATCTCTTTTAGATAATATTTTCCTCACTTGGAGTCCAAGGTACGCATAAATTTTGAGATATTTTTACGCCCTACCTTCAATTGCCGAAATTTAAAAAAAAAAGTAAAAACTTAAACTTGACATTATTATGGACATGCATTAATTAATTTGTTCCTAATACTTAATTCGTTCTAAATATTTAATTCGTTCTAAATATTTAATTTGTTCTAAATACTTAATTCGTTCTAAATACTTAATTCGTTCTAAATACTTAATTCGTTCTAAATAGTTAATTCGTTCTAAATACTGAACTAACTTAATGAGCTTATTACTTTGTTTACACTTTTAACACACTATTAAAAAGCTGAGTTTACATGTTTAAACACACTATTAAAAAGCTGAGTTTACATGTTTAAACACACTATTAAAAAGCTGAGTTTACATGTTTAAACACACTATTAAAAAGCTGAGCTTATATGTTTAAATACACTATTAAAAAGCTGAGTTTACATGTATAAGCACACTATTTAAAAGCTTACTGCTGAGTTTACATGTTTAAACACACTATTAAAAAGTTTATTGCTGAATTTACATGTTTAAACACACTATTTAAAAGCTTACTACTTAGAATCGCTTAAGGAAAAAAGTAATAACAATTCACTTTCTTAACAGTCGCAAACTATTAACTTGTGTAGATAATAACAGAAAGTTAATAATAATTTACATGTTGGAAAACAGATTACCCTTAAAAATAAAAGACCGTGATCTTTAATTAATATGTTGTTAATGGGGAGATATGAAAATAATTCAATTGGGAGATTTACATTGAGTAAAACAAAATTTAAAGAAGGTTTCTTTCGATTTAAAGCCAAAAATGGTTTAAATACGAAAAGACATTGACAGGTTTTAAATAATTTGACTAATCTTTTATCTCTATCGCTATCTTATAAGTTATTTAGTAATCTTATTTTATATGATATTTTTTTTATTGGTGTTTCCTACTAGTAAGGTACCTAACGTTTAACTTAGGCAACAGGTACAAACAGTAAAAACATGTTATTTAAGTGAAACTTTAATTACTTTATATGTTTTAAATAAAAATTTACAATAGTTACAATGAAGCATTTTTTTTTAATTTTGTAAGTTTCACAGTAGCCCCCAACTAGGGTTTGAAACCCCACAGTTGCCCCGAACTAAGGTTTGAAACCGGTGGCAACTGCACCCTTTAAACAGGTTTTTGTTCAATCATCCCAAAACCAAAAATAGGTTTTTTTTTCTTCTAAAATAACTACAAAAAAGACTGTTAATTATACATTTTTAAATTGGTAAATGGTTTAAATATTTTCAGTGGTGTTAAGTTATTACTAGATTCGCGACAGATTTCTTGGTTTAAAAATTTGACAGTTGACTGTTCAATTAAACCAAGAATATCAATTTGAAAACACGAATATCGTAAATATATTGCATATTAAAAAGTACTTTGATAATGCGTTTAGCTGTAAATTACCGTATTTATCTACCAATTATTAGTATTGTAGATTGACAGAATATTTTAACATTATTTAAATTTTATAATAATTATAATAATAATAAAAAAGCAATCTAACAAAACCAGTACTAACTTGACCACTAAATTGAAATATTTTATCTACCTTTTTTATAATTTTTGTTATATAAATAAATTTTGTAATTCTTTGAAAATAGGAATTTTAGATAGACGTAATAATTAATTAGTTAGGTTGCATAAGTTCTTGAAAAGCCGGACTTTTCCAAGTTCTTTAAGGCGACTACATTGTCCTTGACAACGATGTTAGCTGAATATTTTTTTAGTGATTTAGATTTACAACTAACTCTAAATGAGGACAAAAAACAAAAATCATATCGAGCTGATAGCAACAGCATCAGGGTAACCATCTTTAGTGCAGTAATTACAGTAACCAATATCTGAAGTGTTACAGACTGCAAATGCATGTGAAACTAACAAAGACAGTTTTGTGTCATCCTTTCAAAATGAACTAAAAAAATGTTCAGTGTCACAAAGACAAAATTGACAAATACCCAAAACTTATGAAATGCTCTGGCCTCGATCCAGCCAACATTAACAGAAAACAAGAGAGATTTTCAATCGCCCGTAATTTCTGTTCAAAATTATGTTCTTCTATAAAATCTGTTGAAATCTTCTATGAAATCTGTCTTTCTAAAACATTGTTTAATTAAAAACATGGTTTTTACGTGAACTTACGTGACTAGAAGTAATTGTTTAAATCCACTAGAAGCAATTGTTTAAATCCACTACAAACAATGCACTTGCTAAGTGTAATAGAATAAAAAGAAGTAAAACATTGTTTTAAATGTTATATTAAATGTTTAAAAAAATGTCTTTAACTTAGTTCCACAACAGCTTGCAGCAAACACCGAAAGTCCCCAAATCACACATCGGTGATTAAATTAATTTGATATCATGACCATTGCTTTAAAAGTTTACTATGGATTGACTCAACAGCTTCAATAAGTTTATCTTTGTGCTGAAGTAGTTTGCAACATGCATTTTCTTTAAAATATTTTTCCTAAACAACTTATGATATTTAAATTTATGATGTTTTTCAGTAAAAACTACTTCTAAAATTGTTATAAAGTTTTGACATGATAATTTTTTTAAAACCAGTTTTATCTTTAAAGGCCAGAACATGATTTTTCTCTGCCTAAGTTTGGAAAAATTCCCTTTCAGAAAGCATAATTGACAAGTTCTTGTATTAAATGTCCCGACGGTATTGTTGTAATGTCCCGACGGAAATGAACAAGGGATTACAAGCTAGAAAGCAAACAGCTAGCTTTATAGCAACTTTTGAGAGTTTTTTGTTTTCTCGAATAACTGTTTCAATTTGTCTTTTACGTCATAACAAATTCAATTTTTAGTATTGAATCTAATTTATTTATGACAATTAATAAACTTGTAACATTGCGATTTTACTATGAACTGTCGCTATCAGGGTATCGCAGCTTTTTATTATCGCATACTGCTATGATAATAACAGTATTATACGATGATAAATATAATAGTGAAGTGTACGGTATAAATACAAATAAGTATTATGTATGTATAGAATGCGAATTTTTGCTAGCTTTTAGCTAGCCAAAATTTGATCTATGCTATAACTCTTATTGGGATAATTGCTTCACAAATTTTTAGAAAGCCCTGGTCTCCATCAGCCATCAACTAAAATAAACTGCTTTACTTCTAAGAAATTACATTGCAAATTAAAAAAATAATTGAAATGTGAAATTGTCTTTTTATTTGTTCTGTTATCTTTTTTGTTAAAAAGAAAGAATGTATATATTTAAAACTATTTCTATGATTTGCCAAAGAGTAAAAAAGATGTCAAAGATATAAGAATATTTTTCCAATGCATAACTAATGTTAACTTATTATTAAAGTTGTCAATTTTTATATTTTTTTGTCTTTCCCTACCACTTTTAATGGATAAAAATTCATAATGTTATTAATTCAGTTAAACAGAGTTCTTTATTTAATAATGCCAAATTCTTTTAGCTAAAAACCGGAAATGCTTAGTTATGCTCTCACATATTTAAACCATTAAATTTCTTTCTATAAAAACTTTAAAACTGCAGTGATTGAATATGATGATTACATGAAAGTTTACATTTTAAGTTTTTACATAAAGTACAATCTTTAAATCGTGAAAACTTTGTTTCAATACTTGTCTCTATGACCACCAACGGTAATCCTCTGCAAAAACCAATAATATTTTGCGCTTCCAACCAGTTTCCAATGTTAAAATCGCTGTGATTTTTTTTTGGAAACCTTTTTTGAATTAGTTGAATTAGTCTTTTAAAACTTTAAAATTAAATGATACAAAAATAATAGGGCACAATTTATTATTTGAAGCAAGACAATCTTTTTTGTGCAATTTTCGGTACTTTATACCGGTTGCAAATTTGAGCCATAACTTTCGAACACTAAAATATTATTGAATAAAATTTGAAACTTTCCGATAAATTTAATTTTTTCAAAATTAAATTTAAACGTCGATGAATTTAGGGGATTTGTGATAAGACAATTATAGTCTTCTATTTGCCCTTTTTATGATAATTTTTTATTTATTTATTTTGTAATTCTAATTATTCTTAACAGCAAAATATATATATATAATAAAAAAATAAAGTAAAATTTGGGTATAACATGCTAAAAAATATATTATTAACTTATTACCCGACATTAAGAGTAAGGCAAACAAACTCTATGGAGTATTTTTGTTCTCAGTCTCGAATCGTAATTTTTAACTAAACATTCTCAATTGACATAAGCATAAACATGCTTAAGTTTGAAGTCTGCTCAATACCGAAAAGTATCCTATTTAAAACATCAAAAAGTTTTGCTTAAGCCACTTTTAACAGCTCACATTAAATACCAAAAATATAACCTCAAAAATTGCTCTGCAATTATCATTTCATAACAGAAAAAAATTACAGCACCAAGTTACTCCTGATTTCAAGACCTATAGGTTCATTAAAACGCGGATATACTAAAATTAAATAAGTTTAACTTGGTCGACTGAACGTGAAAAAACTGAATAAAAACTATCGCATATTATTGTGATCACTTTTATAAAAAATTGTGAGAGCTGCGTGCAATTTATTGTAATTAAGTGGTAATTAAGTAGTAAGTTGCAGAAAAAAGTGGTACCCAGTAGGGACGGGACCAAAAAAAGACGTCTTTTGAACGTTCAAAGACGTTCAGAATGTTCAGACAAAAGACAGACAAAAAGTTTTTTAAACTTTTTGTCTGTCTTTTGTTTTACATATACATATACATATATACATATGTATATATGTATATGTATATGTCTGTTTCTGAACGAGATCTTGGTGTACAAATTACAAATAACTTCATTTGGAAAGATCACTAGAAACTTATTTTAACTAGAGCAAACTTCGTCCTTGGGTCTCAAAGGCGGTCATTTAAAATGTGTAATTTAGAAACAATTTTAATACTTTATTGTTCTTTTGTCCGTTCTCATCGAGAGTATGCGCCCTTAGTTTGGAATCCTTACCACCAATTAGGCAACAAACTAATGGTCCAAAAAAGCAAAAAAGGCAACAAACGAAAAGGTCCAAAGACGAGCTACGAAGCTGGTTCCTAAACTAATAAACATAACATACCAAGAGAGACTTACAAAAGTTGGTTTAACAATAATAGAAGAAAAGCGTAGTAGAGGTGATGCAATTTAATGTTTTAAAATGATAAATAATTTCAACATTATCAAATAACATTACCCAAACACAATTGCAAGCTTAATCGGTTTAGATGGACCAGCGAGTGGAGTAAGGCGTTACCCTCATCGTATTTCTAAGTAACAAAGAACTGTGCTTGAATAGAAAATTTTTTTTCAAATAGAATTGTGTCTATCTGGAATCAGCTACCGATAAAAGTCGTCAACGCCTCGCCAGTTAATTGCTCAAGAATCTTTATGACAAGCACTAAAAAGTGCAACAACATATATATATTTGTATATATATATATATATATATATATATATATATACATGTACATGTATATGTACATGTATATAATAATAATAATTATTGTTATTATTATTATTATTATTATTATATATATATATATATATATATATATATATATATATATATATATATATATATATATATATATATATATATATATATATATATATATATATATATACATGTACATGTATATGTACATGTATATAATAATAATAATTATTGTTATTATTATTATTATTATTATTATTATATATATATATATATATATATATATATATATATATATATATATATATATATATATATATATATATATAAATATATATCAGGCAGAAAGATCTTTTTAAACATAACTAACTTCCAGACATGGAGTAATAGATTTTAGATTTCATAGTAAAATATTTTTTATGAACATATAAAATGAAGTTATGAACATATAAAGTTTGAAACCCCTCAACTTGAGGGGGTTACAAATTTTATATGATCATAATTTATGAACGTCAAGAGATTATACTATGAAACTTAAAATTTATTGATGATTATAAGTCTAGTTGAGAATAGTACAAAGAGCAAATTTCTATCAACTTTTTGCCCTAATATTTAAGGCAAAGGGGAGCAAAATTTCGAGGCTTTTTTGTTCTCAGGCTACAATTATTGCAATTTTTTGCAAAGCCTCCTTATTTGACGTAAGTATAAACATATAAATGTTTGGAGTGGGCTTCATGTCTGGAAGTTAGCTATCTCCATGACCAAAAAATGCTGCATTCGTCCCTGCTTATCACATTTACTTAACTGAATGATTGAACGTTTTAATATATAGAAGAGCTTATCATCTATATCTGATACTCAGTTCTGAAATCTAACTTTATGGAAGCAGTTAATAATAGTGATTTCTAAAGCTCCATTCCAAGAATAAACAAGTACTTTTTTAGCATCAAGTATAAAGATTGAAGACATTTGAATCTGTCGTTTCGAAAAGGATACAAGTTCATTAATTAAATCATTTCAAAATCAACAAGCAACTTTTTTTTTATTTAAAAAAAATAAATAAATCGTGCATAAATTTTTAATTTAAATATTTAAACTGTTTTGACTTGTCTTATTCAAACTGACGGCTTCATTTGTTTTTCGCTGTCAACAGCATATTTCGTCTTGTTAACTAAATCAGTCCCGTACTTGCACTTCATCGATAGAATGACTTCTTGATCCATAGGCTGAAAACAGAGAATTGTAATTCGGGGAAGAATCGATTTATAATTCTAAATATTCAGATGGGTAGTAGAGTGTCTCAAAAAATGATGAAAATTTGAAAATCAAGAGACTATGTCCTCTAAATTAAGTGATTTGGTCAATAACGATAGAATATGTAAAAAATTTGATCCAAAGTTAGGAACTTTGCTAGATGTGTAATTATAAATTCAGAAAGGTTTATATTTTTTTACGGTTTTACGCGCATATTACTGAGATAATTTTCCTTCAATAAATATAAAAAACCCCAACTTACAAGTTTACTTTGCAAAATTAAATAATGAAATAAACAACCGTTACAGCGAGAAAAAATGAATCACAAAGTTAAAAATCTTTTTTATATTAAATTAAACGCATGGGAAAGCAGTTATAAAGAATATGCTTTTGTGAGTTGTCCTTTTGGCATTTTGGCTTGTAATTATTTTCTACGATCTTTTGCAACAAGCATTATATTTTGCCTTTGATCACAGCATTTGTAGATGCCTACACAAAGTTTTGTATAAGCTTGATGTTTCATACTGCGCATTCGTTAGTAGTAGAGAGATATTTTACAAATAAACATAAATTACGAAAACTTTTAGTATTATCCCAAGATTTTACTCCCCCGTTAGACCATCGTTCAACTTCGCTTTTTGAAATTCCAATAACTTTAAAAAGATACCAAGACTCTGGACTAACTAGAAGAGATAATGTTTTGAATTAATTTGTTTCGGAATCAAGAAATGGAATAATTTGAGGATACCCAATAATAAATGTAGGCATAGGAAATTTAAATAGAATAATATCATTTTTATATTTTTATTGTCTTCAATTGCTAACACAATAAGCTGAGGAGTTAAGTACCAAGGGTGTTGTTTCATACTCTTTGTTAAAGACTGTTCTAACTAGTCATCGTATTGCTCTTGTATTTTAAGACTTGCCCTAAATGCATCAAGGTTATTCTTGAGTGATTTTGAAGACTGAGAGGTTTTTAAAAACCATGGTGCATAGTAAAGAATGGCGGTAAAAAAACTTCCTGTACCTCATTTTCTTCCTTTTCTGTCATAATATTAACAACATTTTTTGTTATTTCCAATGTAAGGAGGTCAAGTCCATCTGCCATAAAACTTGCCTCATGACAAGCGCCAGGTTGATGGAATTTAAAATTAGTTACATTTCCACCAAGATAAAAAACAACAAGCTGGCTAAGGTTTCTATAATCACCTCTTGCAAAAGTATTTTTAAGCAGAGCTTTTAAACAGAAGTTAAAGACATTTTTTGCACGAGTGTACAACTTTGAATCAACTTCTAGGTTATCCAAACTTATTTTTACAATATTATTTAGAGTGTTCACTTCTGTACAAACATCGCTCCACTTTTTTTTTAAACTTCAAATATAATGCTCTTTGGGGATCTTTTGTCTTTCCTATGAGTACTTCTATGAAGTGAAACATATGCAGCTCATATATGTGATGCCTGCATAACAACCATATTAAAGTAAGGTTGAGTTTTACACTCATCATTTGTTTTGCTCCAGCATATTTCCCCGTGTTACTACTGGTTGTATCGCAGCAGCATGCAAACAGTTGATTAACACTCTCGTAACATTCTAATAATTTCGTTAGTTCAATTGCCTGGCATGCTCCGGTAATATTTTTTAATTGGGCAATCCCAAGCTATATATTGTCGCAACCTGGAGCATCGGGAGAACAAACGCTCACAACCAATCTGTCTTAAACAACGGATATTTGAAGATCTTCTGAAATTTCTTTAACTAGTTTAGTGTCAAAATGTAGAACCAGTCTTTTACCTTTTAGTACATCAATTATTTGCTTTCCTAGAAGGTCCCCTGTTGACTGAATTATCTGAAACCGCTTTTTGTACCTAGAGATGTTTATTTCTTTAAAATTAACATTAGATTTGGAAAGAATGGCAGACATAATTGCGATGTAAGGTTGTATTACAATACTATATCTTGCTGCCACAACTGATGTTGCTTCAATAAGCTGATCAGGAGTAAGCTCTATGATTATTTTAGTTATTTTTTTTAATCTAAGAGTATTTGATAAATAAAATTTTTATTAAAATAAATTTTTGATAAATAAAATATTTTATTTAAATTTGTCGTTGATTGCCTGTATTAATAATAAAGTTATTAAATGTATTAATTAAAAATGTATTAATAATAAAGTTGTTCTGAAAATAAAATAAACACTTGATTATAATTAAAAATTGTTTTTAATAACGTAGTAGTTCACAATTACCTTTTTTTTCTCCATAAGTTTTTCGTCAAATTTATCATCTGTTGAAGAGTCAAATTTGCAGTCGGCTGTTTCAAATCTAAGTTTTCACTACATATTGGTATACTACTATCCTTGCTTGAACTCTATGAATCTCTTTTTGCTTTCGTTTATCTATCGTTAGAAATTTGAATCTCCTCTTTTCAGTTCTCGCTCTGTAAGCAGCATCATCATTTTCCTCAATAAACATTTTCCTTTCCTTCATTTGGTCTTTAAAGAATTCTAGATTTTAACTACTTCTAAATCATTATTAGATGCTTTTATTTTCTGCTCAATGTCCATTTTTAAAATATTAAAAAAAATTACTTAATTTGAACTTAATTTCTTCTACGAGAATGTTATGTTTTATCTTTAAACTCAAGTGGTTTCATTTTTAGCATTTCAGTGTATTTTTTAATGAACTTTTTTAATTTGTCCCTAAGTAAATAATAAAAAAAAATATTTTATTGATAACGATTACAGTTAAGCTAACAAAAAACGAGTACGAATTGAAAAAATATTCATTATTTTAAAGGTTACTAATTACTTTACTTGAGTTTCTTTCTGACTATAATCTCCAAAACCTGCTTTGATATCCATACAGAAATAACTTCGGCAACAACACAATTGGTGCCAAAATGATTAACACAAACTCCTTCAAAACACACAAGTTCAAATCTAAGACATTTTTGTCGACACGCAATGTAAAACTTTGACGGCCTAATTCTGTAGCTTTTTTCAGAGTTTAAAAATAGTAATATCTTAAGACATTTCCCACAGAAGGCAGTTTGTTTGTTGGCAATTTGTTTATAAGAAAATTAATAAGGTAAACAGTTCTTCTAGGACTAATAGAGCAGTTGTATTTTCTTTTTGCACCTTGCTTTTTTTTTGTTTTTGAACATTCCATGTTAAAAACAAATAAAAGTTGATATTGTGAACACTTCTGCGCTAGTTAAAATTATTTAACAAGTAAATCTATTAGAAAAATTTATAAACATTTTTAAGCTTATCTAATAAATCTTTCTTTAAACATTACTTAGTTCATAACAATTACTACAAACGCGAAAGTAACAAAAACACGGTAAAAAATGTTATATCCAATTTTCAAAATATATATCTTGCAATTGTCGACTAAATGCGCCATAACATAAAGGTATTTTCTTTTTCTACAGATCTTTTTCTACATTTGAGGGTATTGTTGCTTTTTTTTTTTTTTTTTGGGACACCCTGGGCAATTATCAATAATCGGCGTTTAAAAGCCCCATATAACAGGCTCTATCTAAATCCTCATTTAGAAAGACATCCAGATTTTTTTTGCAGAAGTTAAATTTTTTTTTTTTTGGTATGGTTGCAGATGATTCTCCTTTGTTGATTTCTCTCGGTACTTTGTACTTTTTTGTTATGGTTCTTGTTTTTAGCTTTCTTTTAGCAACCTTCGATACCTTGTCTTATTAAACAAAATTCAATAGAAGCTCGACCGAATTATTATTTGTTTTATTAAATTTGACGTAAAGGAATTTATTTAATTTTTGAACGTTTAAGGTTTTGAAGTTCTGGTCCTAACAGATGCAATTGTCTACGATATGTAAAGATTGCTAAAAATATAAAGTCAATAGCTCTTCTTTGTTTTCACAAAATTAATCTTATACTTTCTAAACTGAATATACTGAGTTTACATACTCAATATTAAATAAATCATGACTAAATACTTTCTAGATAAATTACGAATAAATCAAAATTAAATAAACTACGTTTGGATCAAGTCTAAAAAAATCCAAAAAAAGACCAATAGTTACAAATAGAAGAATGAATTGTTTGAAATAATTTTTTTTTTCCCCATTTTAACTTTTCATTGTTTTTATTTCACTTAAAACTCAAAAAACATTTTTTTAAATTTTTGTTCTTTGACTAATATATTTATATATAATCTTGCTATTTTTTATTTTTGTCTCAGATAAAAAAAAGATTATATAAAATATTTACGCTTTAAGCAACAACATTTTTATTATGTTAACTCCATCATAATTTATTCATACTCCATGTTAACTCCATCATAATTTATTCATACGACTTAATTCATACTAAGAAATCTGTTTTAGAACAAACCTAAAACTGGTGCTATCATCTCTAGATTGCGCTGTCAAATTTTTTACAGCTTGGTTTGAGTTACAACTACTACTACTGCTACTACTACTACTACTACTACTACTACTACTACTACTACTACTACTACTACTACTACTACTACTACTACTACTACTACTACTACTACTACTACTAAACTACTACTACTATTACTACTACTACAACAACTACTACAACTACTATTACTACTACTACTACCACTAATACTACTCCAACTCCTACTACTACTACTCCAACTCCTACTACTACTACTCCTACTACTACTCCTACTACTACTCCTACTACTACTACTACTACTACAACTACTACTACCATAAAAAAAAGCAGTAGTAGTACAAAAAATTTTTTAAGGACTTTAAAGAATTTTATATTGACCCTTTAATCATTTAGAATGCAAGCTCCTATTTGACAATAAAAAAAAGGGTTTCCTTAATTTGTGGTATTTTATAGTATAATTGTAAACTGGTAAAGAAAGTATTTGTGAATATTAACAATTGTGGTCACAACTTCGTTATAATTATGACATCACCTTGACATCACAATCAAAGGATTTTGGTACAGTTTGTGGCAAAAAAATATTATTGGGTTTTCATTATATGATGATAATCGAGGATTTGCAAAATGTCTCCATGCCATATCAACTGATATGGCATGGAATTTGCTAAAATTTTTTAAATAACTGTTTGTGCAAAAGTTAAAAAAAAACAACAATTGAAAGACTTTTGTAACGCTTTATAAATAGTAAGAACTAATGTGTAAATTTCAAAGCAATTTGACCATTGGCTGTTTTTTTTAAAACGTTGCTAAGTATAGCAAATTTGTAATGATATTTTAACAAGTATAATAGCTAAATATTTTTTAATTTGAGTTAAGTATAAAAGTACTTGAAAATTGACATACATACACGAATAACAGAAAATTGAGTTGGCAGTTTGAATAATTTCTAAAAGTTTAAAAAATTGCGGGTGGCGTTTTACGGAAGACAAGTTTTTTGAACAACGGTTGGAACTTTCAAGTGCATAACTAACGTGCAAAAAGACATTACTACCTTGGTTTGGAATTTTTTATTTATTTTTGGTTAAAAGCCAGTAAACAAGAAAATAATACATACTGGGAATAATGTTATTTTAAAATAATTTTTTATTTGAAATACGCAAGCCGTTGCGTAAAACTTGTTTAAACCAATCAAAAACAAAATAATATAAACTTTAATAGCTCAATTAAATATTTTGAATATTTAATTCCTATAAATTAAGAAACTGAAATAAAAAAAAATTCGTAGATAATCTTTTTTGAATAGTTTTCCAGTTCAAATATATTGAGCCACGTGACTATAAAGAAAAAATTCTCTTTATCTCTCTTAAATATAGTGAGACGAAAGTGTTTGTTTGTATTCTTTATGATCAATTATTTTTAAAGTGGTTAAACCAAACTTAAGGTAAATTTTTTTTTGTCTTTTTTTTTTCATTTTATATAAGATGTCTTGTGTCGTAGTTATTGAATTTAATTAGTAGTCTGCCTAATGAGTCTCGTTGATCAAATTTCTAAAAAGTAAAAAACAACTTTACACATTAAAGCTCATAAAATTTTTTTCTTTAGGTTTATGCGCCTCTTAGAATAGCGTAATTAAAAGTTACTAAATTGAAAACACGACATGCGCTAATAGTAAAACACAATAAACATCTAAACTAATGACATTTTGCCTTCACGATCCTTATAATCAAAAAATATATTTTAGGATTGAAAATCGACAATTTTAAATATTTGATGAGTGACGATGTGATGTAGACTCATCAACGTAGACTAAATATCTAATAGTCATGAGTGTAGACAAAATTTTACTTAATAAGCTTAACTTGAAATTACAGAAAGAAAAAAAAATTAATAAAACACTGCGTACGAAATTGGTTAATCATAGAGTTATCAACTCCGTATTTAATATGTATTACTTATCATTTTCAACTATAACATTTTAGGAAATTTACATCAAAAAAAGATTTACAGAAGCCAATAAAATGATGGTTCAAATGAGGCGTTGTAATTTGCTACTTCAAAACTTTACGTTAAGCTTTAAGTTGTTTTATAAAATTTTCAAATCTTTGTCGTGTTACTTCAAAAGGAAATTTTGCTAACAACTTCCTTTGAAAAAAAAAAGGTTTTAACGTACATTATTTGAGGTTGATACGTCATCGTCAACAAAAGGAAGTGTTAACACAGTGAACGGTATTGTTGCGCTTTGCAATAAGGATGTTTTTTTGTGCAGATTTTTTTACAACCTTGTATTTTAAATTTTTATTAATTTCTCCATATGTTTATAAAGATTCTCTTTAAACCTCTCGACATTTAAATCGCGTTTTAAAGCTCGTATTACAAATAATTTTTTTAATATTGTTTATTTATTTACAGGACACACTAGTATAAACTTTTGTTGTTTTGTACTAGTACGTAAAAAATGAAAATAAATAATTGAAGTAAAAAACATTTGTCTAAATTTAAAAAAAAAGAAAGTAAAAACTTAATTTAACTTACAGTTACACAACGGCTAATAAATAAAAAATATAACTAATCTAAAAAATAAAATAAAAAGAGCGGTAAACAACCTTAAAAAATTTTGGAAAAAATGTCCTTTTAAAATAATATCAATTTTATTTAAAAATAAAAATAAAATGCATAAGTAATTGCGTAAAAAAAACATGTTGCAATAGTAAATACGTCATGAAAAACTAAGGAATTCTCTGTTAAAGAAATACTTTTTTATTTCTTAGACAAAAAAGCTTTTAAAACATAAAAAGTTACTAAATTGTAAATAGTTGAGCACCAAAAAATTACAATACGCCATTTTAGGTTTTTCAAAGCTTTCATCACTAAGATAAGTTTTTTAAGGATATCCCGTACTTAACAGACAGCTCAGATAAAAAGGAATTTGCATCAAGTCGCTACAACTCATAATTTTTTGTTAAGTATTTCCTTTTTGACTTTGAAACGCTTGCATTTAAATGAAAAGCATCGCCTTTCCTTTAAAAAGAGAAAACTAGAAAAAACGCTTCAAAGAGCATGAAAATAAATTGTTTCCCAAAACTTTTCCGAAAATATAAGACCGTGTTGTTAAACTTTTAAGCTATTTAAAAAAAAAAACTGTTTTTAAGGTTGTATTATTAACTTAGGATTAAATGCTAAAAAATACAAAATGTTCTTCTTTAACAATATCCCGGTAATCGGTTTATAATAACATAATCTATTTCCAAGTCTCTAAAGCAAAACAATTATCAAGAAAAATCTAATTCAAATATATAAACGCGATTGTAGTTTTACTTGCTATTTTAACCCCGAGTAATTTTTAAAATAGTTAACGTTTTGTTTCTTACCCAATTTAAACTCACAAGTGTATAATTTTTTTTTCTTCAATTAGTGTTAATTTTTTAATGGTTTACGTACATTTTGAATGGAATAAAAAATTGTTGTTGATTGGTTTAGTTATTATGGCGTTAATTTACTCTGTTTAAACTTCTATTTGGGTTTATTTGGTTTTAACTTTGTTCACATTTTGGGTGTAGCAAAGATAAAAAAAAATTTAGTGCTTGAATCCACAGCTTTTGAACAAAGATATCCTTGCGCTGGTGTATTTAAGGATATTTGTAAATTTCAAGCTTTTAATAAATATTTAAAAAATATCTTTACTGTATAATGTCGTTTTTACACTTGACCTTACTTAGATATTAGTAAGTATTTACTACTTTGTGCAACTTTACATAAAATATTTTGTGCACACTTATTTTTACTTGTTTATGCAATTCTACGCTCAATCTTGTGTACAGGCATGCCTGCGCATTAACCAAAACATGAATATAATGGTTTGTGCAATTTTAAAATAAACCTTTTACTTGTAATGTTTTTTTGTTTAAATGGTATAAAGGAATGTATATATACAACTCAATCAAAATCAAGTACTTTTTTGCTATATAATCATTGTATATACATATATATATATATATATATATATATATATATATATATATATATATATATATATATATATATATATATATATATATATATATATATATATATAATTATAACACTTGATTTTGAGAACCAAAGTATATATATATATATATATATATATATATATATATATATATATATATATATATATATATATATATATATATATATACACTTTTATTTAACAAATAAGTGCAATTCCAATCTGATTTTTATTCTACTTTCAAATGAGCTACTTAAATAAATAAAGACGTTTATATTGGTTTGCACCAATCAAATTTAAATTTAAATTTTAACTCAAAATTTTTTTTTTGCTACTTTTGATCAAAATGTTTTCTTTTATTTACAAAAATAGATCCCGCAATATATGTAATTGAACAATGTTATCTATATAATAACAATTATTAATAATTATATTATAAATTATTGAATGATAATAGAAATAATAAAACTAAAGCATTTTATAGTTATTATTGTTATAATAATAAATACAAAGTATGTAAAATATATATAAAATATTTATTTTTGTCAGGTTTTCATATACATAACAATTTTAAATCAGTTTACTTTAAAATTTAGATTTCTTGAAATTGGAAATGATATTTATTAAATTTTTATGAATTTATTAAAATATGATGTAAAAAAGACTAGCATAAAAATGCAACTTTATAGGACAAGCGGGTTATATAAAGTTATATAATTTAGAACAACGTCGTAGAAATTAATTTAATGTCGGTAAGAATTAAACACAAATGTTTTTTCTATATTATCTTGCCGTTTTACAAAGACCCTACAATCCTCCGGAAAGAATAAAAGACCGTTACTTTTTGCGTTTAATATAATTTCCGAACTCAGTGATGTTTACAACAAAATTGTCTCCCCTCTTTTTTTCGAAAAAAAAAAATGGTTTGTGAGGAAATGTAGAGCTAGTAGCGTAGTTTTTATTAGTTTGTTTGTCATTTTTTAAGAGCGGCAAATATAAGAGCCGCTACAGCCGGTATGAACTCTAGCTGCGCCATTAAAATATAACTTGAGAAGTTTGCTGCTTATTTAAAAAATATGATTTAGCTTCTAAGACTCCCCTGGGGATGGGTAAATTTAATAAAGGTAACTGACTAAAGTTTTTAATTATATTAGTTCAGCTTTTTTAAATATTTAGATAAAAAAGTGAAAAATATATTTCAAAAGATAAATCCTTAATGTTTGACAAAGCTATTAAAATCAAATATCTTTTTGATTGAGTTTTTTCTGCAGCCAATCATTTATAGGTATTTAAGCTCGTAAATTCATCACTTTAGGAGGAAAATTAACATGGACATTGTTTTAAGTAATGCTAACTAGCGTTAATGGGCTTTCATCCTTATGCTGATAGCTTCCTGTTTAAAAATTATTATATTAATATGCATTTGACTTACTTGCAGGAAGTCGAAATCCGTAATGTAAAAGAAATTGCATTTATACATTTATATATAAGTGGATACATTAAAGCATTTAAAATTAAAAATAACTGCAGAGTTTTGAGTTTTTTTTACCATGTGGACAAATAATAGACCCCCGTTCATTTGGTAATCCAATTATAACATAACCTTGTCAGTTTTTTGAATTTGTCGTTTTATTCTTTTTTCCGCTTGATTGACACATGTGTCTGATTGTTTGAATGCATTTGCAATCTGCAAGCTTCCTTTAAAAGCCGGTTTAAAGATGACCTGGTCTCCACCCTTGTTGTAATGTAAAGTAGTTGTTTTTAATTGCGCCTAACTATTGTGACGTTTTTGTTTCAGAGTTGTGGTGTATGACATCTGTTTAAATTAAGTCATTATAAAAGTGGTAATCAGTTTAAATAAGCAGACGAAAAGGTTGACAAAGTCATTAGTCTTTTGTAATAATGTCTCTAAATTTTTTTTTTTTCTATTAGCAAAACTAATGAATAGAGGGCTCTGAATTACAATCCATATTAACAAAAGCCTTGGTGATGATATATATTCGTTCTGAAAATTGATATGAAATGAAGTTTATTATTACATTCCTACTTCTAATAATCACATTAGCATTTTTAAAAAAAACGAACTGTTCCCCAGTAAACCGTGAAGTTGCTGGTACAAAAACAGAACAATCATTATTTGACGACGATGAAGACTTTTCGGGCGAAAGCGAATCAGATACTGGAGATGAGCAGCTAATGCACGAAGATTATACTGCTAGCTCCAAATCAACTGAGGAGGAAAATGCAAACGATATATGGAAAATTAATTTCAACAAATCAATTAAAGGTGTTGTGAATTTTTTCATTTGTCTTAATTATTACTTAGTTTTTTCTCATTTTATTATTGTGAATTTATCTTTCTTTGAAAGTTTTATTTTTTTTTCTCAAATTCAAAAAATACGCAAAACTGAGTTAAAGTAAATTACTCAAACTCAGTTTTGCGTAAACATCAAATAAGTATTTGAGAAATTAAAATACAAGGTTTATAACAACTTTAATAGTTGACGACGTCAAAATTAAAAACGTGACAACAAATCTGATATTATCAGAATGTATAACGACGTCAACTGCATCATTGTTAATATTAAAATTCGTTTAAACCATTTTTTACTTGTAGGAGATTTGATTGAAGGTGATATTAAATTGAGCATTCAGCAAACATTAGAGATTAAAGTTGATACAATTCTACCACCATCTGGACGAGCAAAACGGGCAGCTAGGAGCAAAAACCCTTCCCCACTTTGGAAGCATAACACTATTTATTACAAAATTGATAACAATTTCTGTAAGCAAAGTTATTATAATATTGATTGAAAAATAGATGTTATATATATATATATATATATATATATATATATATATATATATATATATATATATATATACACACACACACAAATATATATAGAGATAGGTAGACAGACAAATATAAGGCAATCGTATTTATTTTTTAGCAAAATCAGAAAAACAGGAAATTAAAATGGGAATAAAACACTGGAGAAAAACAATGAGAAATTGCCTAAAATTTGTACGTCTTGGAAAAAACGTAGAAGAAGAAAACATAATAAAAAAAGAAAAATTCAAAGGCGGACCCATAGAGCACATACTCTTTACAAAAACACCAGGGTTAGTATTAATTTTCTTTTGTATTTAATTTTTTAATTAAAAAAAAACAAAAATAGACGTTTTTGCTCAAATAATAATCCTACTAAAGAAGGCAGTTACTATAGTTACTAAAGAAGGCAGTAATACTCTTTCTATTGTGAAATTTTTCAAAAGGGTTTTGAACATCCTATCAAAGATTTTTAAAAGAGCCTAATAAGAGGGAGGGGTTCACAAATACTATGACGGACATCCTTTACGTTTTTCCTCAATAAGACAGGTTTTAAAATTAACACTGGACAATCTAACACTTTCATTGAAGATAATTAACAGTTTTTATGACACCTTTGGACCCAATTTCCTATTCATTTATTTTTATTATAGATGCTGGTCACATGTTGGTCGTACTGATTCTGATGTAAAAGAAGGTTTTGTTATTGGACAGCAAATTATTTCTATAGGAGAGGGATGTGGTGAGCGAGGCACAGTTATTCATGAGATAGGACATGCTGTTGGTTTTTGGCATGAACAATCAAGACGTGATAGAAATGCATATGTTCGTATAATCGAATCAAACATTATACCAGATCAAAAAACTCAATTCAGTAAGTACATTAGTCAAATTTTACTAATTAAGTTTTCTAAGATCAATCTTACTTCCGTTAGTGCAATGAGGTGCCAATCTTTTCCTTTATAAAGGAAGGAACAGAAAGTTTTTTGTATGCTTGATATCTTAATGTGATTAAAGAAGCTTTACAAGCTTTACAAGTTTTTACTTACAGTAAAAACGAATTCTCTTTTAACATTCATTCATTACGTTAATGAAAGTAAAGTTTGATTCAAAAAATTGTGTTTTTAAAGTTAATATTGTAGCAAAGGTTAGCCGATGTCATGTCGTATAACAATAGAAAAGACTGTTTTAAATGTTTTTCTTTTGTTCTACAACGTAAATGACAATTTTTTTCGTTAACATTAATAGTAATAATAATTAAGAGTGTAAAAAATAATATTGTAAAAATAATATTAGTAATATAAAGGATATAATAGTATGTAAATAACAAATATTTATAAGCAATAAATAGGTAATAATTATAATATTTTTTTAACTTCAAGCATTTAGTTTTTTAATTTAACATTTGTTTTTAGTTTTATTTCATTACAAAATTGATTTTATTGTGTGTGTGTTGTTTTTTTTTCTAGAAAGAATGGCAGTACACGACGTCGACAGTATGAAATACGCTTATGATTTCTGGAGTATAATGCATTATGGACCGAAATATTTTTCTAAAAATGGTCGGCCAACAATTAAAATTCATAAAAACTACAGACATTTACAACCAACTATTGGACAAAGAAAAGGACTTTCATATCTTGACATAGCCCAAGTAAGAGCTATGTATAAATGTAACGTTATTCCGAGTTTAGAAAGTAAAAAATGTTTTTCTAGTAAACTTAAAGGAAGGGATTACAGAGGAAACTTAGATTACACAGAATCAGGTGTAATGTGCCAACCGTGGAACAAACAATATCCTCACCAGCATACTTATAGTTTGAAAAATCCTAATGATGGACTCGGAAAACATAATTATTGCAGAAATCCAGACGGAGAAAAAGAGAGGCCCTGGTGCTTTACAACTTTAGGAAAAGAGGCTAAAAAAGACTGGGAGTATTGCGATATAAAAATATGCGATAGTTGATTTATAATCTTATAAAGAATAATGCATAAGGTTTGCACTAAAATCTTTTAAAGATTTACTCGACTACCTTAGAAATTATATTCCCGCCTTTTCAATGGTTATTTTAGTCTGGAAACTAAACCATTCGACTTTAAGGCGCATTAAAAGCTTTATTGAGAAAAAAAAAACACATCTAGAGATTTCAAGAAGAAATATTTGTCATTATTTATTTAGAAAAAGATGTTTTTTATATTGCAGAATATTGTGCTAAATTATTTAAATTATTTTAATATAAACACTAAAGGCGATTATTAATCGCATAAAACTTAATGAGCGCTAAGAAATCTTTGAAAAGAGTTTTTTTTTTTTAAGGAATTATTATTTTTTTTTTAAAAAAAGAAAACTTTTCAAATAAAGTATTGCGACAAAATTTTAAAAAAAAGTTAATATTTATTATTCAGATTGGTTGAATTTATTATGTTTAAACTCTAAAAGATTTTTTTTTTTTTTTTTTTTTTTTTTTTTTTTTTATATGAATATATTTATTTAAACACGTTACAAAAGATTACTAATAAAAATTCGAAGACCGAGAAGCTTTAGGTTAAGAATATTTTTTAATCTCTTGCGAAGATTTTTTAAGTAACTTAAAAAAAAATAAAGCAAGTCTCTATTTTTTTCTTACAAAAAAAAAAGATTTTGTGTAAGGAAGCTTTTGTATCTTATAAATTTGTGAATTTCTTTCAAATGTTAAATATATTATATTTCTTTTAATGTTAAATACGTTGACATTTCTAACTATATTTCTATTTATTTTTGTAACATTATTTAAATGTCATTTTATGATTTTAATTAGCAGAATAGATTTGTAAAAAGATATGTATTAAAAAATAAATGAGCATATAAATAAATAATAAAAATGAGTCATTACATTCGTGGATTACTGTTACACGTGATTCGTAACCCATTTTAATTGGAAACGTACATCCCTTTTTTGTTTTCTATTTTTCTTGTTTTATTAAAAAAACATGAGCTATACTATTCCTTTGATCTATGTGGTATTATGAAATATAAAATTTAAAATAATATTATCTAAGTTGGTATTAATAAATTTAAGATGTTAGTGTAAAGGTTGCCTTAAAAAACCTTAATTATAAATTCAACGTAGTAATTAAAAACTCTATTGCTCTGCATCAATCATTACACAGTCAAACTTGGCTAAACTTTAATACTCGGCTTTATAAAAATATCGGCAACACTGCTTTAAAAGCATGTCGCACATTATTAAAGTTTGTCCATGTTACAAATTGTTAAGAGCTTGTCTATTTGACTCATTGTACCAGTTTTTGCTAAGCAGTAATCAAGTCCGTTCCTGTTTCAAATTTTAAAATACGTGTCTTTATTGCTTAGTATAAAAGCATTTTGGTTTACAAATTTAATCTCTTTCATATAATCTATTTAAAATTCAAAGGACAATTTTATTAAATATTTGAATTGTGTCTCTGTTTTATAGTTTACAACGTGTCGATTATGTTCTGTATTAAAAGCATGTATACATTTTATTAAACATGTGCTTTTTTATATTTTTACAAAAAACTGTATCTTTTTTAGTAAAAATTTACAAAAACAGAAAAGTTATTGCAAAATAAATTTTTTCAAATTTATCATTTTATCATCGTGTGTCGCAGATAGCAGTTGCTTTAATTCATCAAAATTGTATCATCGTCATTAAAATCATCTTTATTATATTTGAAAGTTTCATCAATATTTTACTTTTTATGCACATCCATCATTACTAACGTAATACATTTAATTATTTTACTTTGATATTTACTTGGTATTGCTTATTTTATAACATCATTTAAAGAACAGATAAGTGTGTAACGTTTTGAAATATTTTTAGTTATAAAACAGAAACAGGGGGTGTTACTTTGTTTAAAAATAGATTTGACAATTGTTTTCCTTGTTTTTAACTGTTTGTTAGTTGAGTTTTAATCCATTTCTCAGTAAATTTGAGTCGTCAAATTGAATGAGTTGTTAGAATCTTTGTCTCGAATATTAATTAGATTTATCTACGTCAAAATTTCAACTTAATTATTTTTTAATACAACTTATTAGACGCACACAAAAATAAATAATTTTGTGTTACAGAGAACAAACTTCACTCAGTGGTTTTGATAGAAAAAAAACAGCAGAAAAACTTCTTTAGCTCATGTTTTTTGTAATTAAATTTACCATATCTTCTTCTTTTTTTTATAAAGTAGTTATAGGAATATATTTATAGATTGTGGGTAGGTAATTGTTGATTGTGGGAAAATACTTATTGATCGTGGGTAGCCACAATCAACAAATACCTAGCCGCAATTGTATTTGTTGAAAAAGGGATATTATTACTTGATGGTGTGTAGGGGTTATTATTTCTTGATGGTGGGTTTAAGAGCAGGTATAAGTTTGTTATTGTTTGATACTAATTTTCTTTAAACTCCTAATTAATATTCTTTTTAAGACCATTTAAAAAAATAAATAAAAATGCAAAACCACCTGTGCCTGCATTCTCTACCTAATTTAAATTTTTTCAATAAAATATAAAAACAAAAGTAATAATTTTTTTATAAATAAATAAACAATAAATTGAAAATATAAATGATAGATTGACAATAGTGATAGTGATAGTAAAATTAGATAAACTAATCATATAAGGATTTGTTGTTTCACTGACAAAATTTTACATTGAACTTTTCTATTAAAACACTAGGTGAAGAATCCCACCAATAGATGATTACGTCTACTACGTATGCGTAAATCAATTATAATAAAACTTTGCTGAACGCGTTTAGCCCATAATCCACTTGAAATACTTTAAAATTGTGTCATCAAAAGTCATGCGTTTGAAAATATCATAAAAGAATTTTTAAAAAGGTTCCAATTACAAAATACCGCTTTTTAATTACAATAATTTCAATAAATATTTTCAGTAACAACCAAAAAAAATCACAACTCAAATCCACCTTTTGGACTTAACATTCTTAATTAATCACATAAGTCTACAGTCTGAATATTTTGGTATATAATAAGTTACTAATTTATTATAAAATAATAACAAAAAAACTCTAAAAATACGATTTTAAATGTAATTATCAAATATCTGAATATATACATAAGTACAACAATGTATATAGCTAAAAAGTTCAAGTCTCACTATTCTCCAATAACTCGTTTTGTTTTTAAATTATAAAAAATTAATTGTTTAAATTATAAATATATAATAAAATATGAACTTAAATAACTAAAAAAAAATTAAATCATAAAAAAATGCGACGAACAAAGCAAAAAAAGACCTTACAAACAAACTTTTTATGAAGTTAACATATACTTAAATGTTGCAATACTTGTCATCAAGTAAATAATTTTCCAATAATCAAAAAAAATTGGCCGTGAATAATATTTAAACCGTCATTGTTACTGAAAATGACGGTTATTAATAATAATAATAAACCCTAATAATATTTGAGAGCTTGTGAAAAGCTATTTGCAAAGTCAGAGGGTAGACAAATGACCTCATTTTTACTTCTTATGGGCGCCTAAGGTTGCATAACAGCTTATCAAAAATAACAGTTGCTCGATTTTTTTTTTTTTTTGCAATTTAAGTCGTAATCTTTGTTCGGAAACACTGTTGAAGGATTGGAAGAATGAGGTAAATAATTGAAAACAGTTGAAGAAATAGGCAATAAAGAAAATATCTACAAAAATATTATCCGTAAAACAAAAGTACTTTTAAGATTGTTAGTACCATTCAAAAAACTGCATCTTAAAACCAAAATCATTATAAAGAGCTGCCATTAAAAGAACTGCGTCTTGAAACAAAAAGTTTAATTTTTAGAAAAGCAAGACGTGATAAGACAAAACGTTGTCGTTGGTAACATAAAATAGTAAATTCCATTTGCAATACCTACATCTACATTGTTTATAAATTATATACACACATACATCTACAATTTTTAAGAATATTTCCAAAGTGATGATGTCGCCAAGGTTTTTATCACTGTTGTCATCAAAAGCTTAGAAACATAGGAATAAAATAGCAAGTTAAGAAGTTAAGAGAAAACTGCAAATAAAATAGGAAACAAAAAAAAAGAGATACTTTCTTGGCTGAAGTCAATCATTCGGCTTCTTTGGGAGGTAAATTTAATTTAAAAAAAAAGAACAAAACCTCATCCAGAAAAAGTAAACTGTTTTATATCCAAAAAAAAAATCACGGTTTTGTTAAAATTTATCGTTGAAAGCTTTCCAAAAATAACTATGATAAAGAAAATTTGGAAACTTTGGAATTACCTGAAAACCTCCATCTAAATAACAAAGAAAAAACTAACCATTAAAAAATTTAAAAACTCAATAAAAATTCGAAATATCAGTAAAGTTAAATCTTATGTTAAATATCAGTAAAGTTAAATCTTATATATATATATATATATAGATCTTATATAAATCTTATATAAATCTTATATATATATATATATATATATATATATATATATATATATATATATATATATATATATATATAGAAATATCAGTAAAGTTAAATCTTATGTTAAAACTGTTTACAATCTTTTAGAATTGAATCACCGAGATATAATGTTAAGATTTTATTCATTGTTAAGCTCAAAAAAAATATATTTTTTAAATATTAAACATATTAAAAATTGGCAATCTTGAAAAGTCTTGTCAAGTCTTGTTCTTTTCGAAATGATTACGATGAATAGTAAAGACTGCCAAATTAATCTTAATTGTTCTCAAAGCACATATATATAGTTGTGGTATCACTATTGCAATAAATTAATTTTAGGACGCAGGCCCTTTAGTACCATTACATTCTAACTCATTTTATACATTAAAACTTTCGAAGTAAAAGACAACTGTGTTCCATAACTTCTTTAAATGCGTACAAAATAAGAAAAACCAGCCAGATATAACTTAGCTTTCCACTATCACTAGAGTTTAAAAATTTTGCAGTATTCAGTTTATTTGGTTTGTATCAATTTTAATTTAAATTATTGGTGTATTATAAGCAAATACTATAATAGATCCTGCTTATTATTAAACTTAAAGTCTTGCGATTTTTTTTATTTCACTAAATATTATACTTATTTTTTGCTTTGATTTATTAATTATAAAATTTACTTACTGTAAATTTTATAATTAATAAATCATAAAATTTACAGAATTTGGTTAGATGTCACTCATCCATATTTACATACTAATTCATTACTAAATATAAATTTGTTCTTGTAAACAATAAGTTGCTACAGATTAACTCTTTACATACATATCTGGTCCCGAGAATCAGAAAAATCACAATGACAAAAAGGAAATAGCAATATAGGAAGGAAGAGATAGAGTGACCCTAACCCTAAAAATTTTGATAGCAATAGGAAATACTTAAGTTTCAAAAATTTCTAATAGTAGCGTAAGTTTTTGCTATTTCCCCGAATATATGAGTAAAATTCAGATTAGACTAAAGAGAATAGCATTTAACAAAAGACTTGTTCAATTCAATCAGTCTATAATCAAGCGATATATTCCATTTTATATAGACACATAAAAAGTATGTCTTTTGGCCAGATTTAGTTTTACCACTTAATACTAAAAATAGATTAGCTACAAGCTGTAAATATACCTTCGGTACCAAAAAAGATGAATCGAGCAAATTTGACAGAAGCTTGTCTATTTGAAGATAATATTTACTATCTATAATCTTCAATCAGCTGCTGCCTGAGAATTTTTTTTTCTCATATTTGATGGATAATATTTACTATCTGTAATCCTGGATTAGTTACTGCCTAAGAAATGTAGATGTTTAAAAGGTATAAAAATCTCTAAAGGCTAGTAAAATACATTGCCAGATACGGCATTACAAAGTTAATTGACTAACTCCGTAACTATTGGCTTGTATTTATAATAATTTTTTTTTTGAATAAACATTCTTTGAAATAAAGTTATATTAAAAAACAAATATGCACCCATTTTATTAGATATACATTATATATTTAGATACATTAAATTTAGAAATAATATTTAATTATGAATTTAAATAAATTACGTTAAGAGAAGCAACACACCCTGTAAATATTGGACGTTAATACTTTTAGAGAGCACCAAAAAAACCTTTTTGGAAACAAAATTCTCTGAAAATTCTTTTAAACATTTTTCTGAAAATATTTCTTCTAACTTTTAAGCATGTTTGCTGTTAAATTCCACAACACAGTGTAGAAGCTGGGTTCCATACTCAGGATGTAAAGGGCTTCGCTTAAATCTTTACCAGTGAGTCTTAAACTTTGAATGCATTGCTTCAGTTGCTTGTTCACTGAACAATCCAAGTGCTTCACACCTGTATCACGAGCAATTGAGTTAGTGACTAGGCGTGAACTTTTTTGTTGAAGACTTTCTGACTCATCAACTTCTTCTGTGCTTATAATGCCAAAATTAATTGTTAGAAATGAACCACCACCATCTATTCCCAGCTTGACTAAATGCTGCGGGGAGTAATCTCTTGAATGCAAAACATGATTTGTTTGGTCTTGTAGGTTTTTGCATTGAACCATTGATCGCTTTTCTTCTTTTCCCTTTTCCATGGTAAAATTTGACTCTGATAAGGTGAAGAGACCTGCAAGAGTTTGTCTAGCAGCAGTAAATTTTTGCTCAAAATATCGCTCAACTTGTCTAATCTCAGTGGATTTGTTTAGTGTTAATGCTAGAAGTCTCATTCCTGTATTGGAAAGTCCAGTGTTTCGTTGAACATTCACTAAACTTTGTGTTGTAAGAGGTGTGCTGTTTACTTTGTGAGCAATGGAAGAGCCTGAATAAAAAAAGAACAAACAAGTTCATCTCTTTCAAAATAATTTCACAACAAAATCTATTTTTTATAGCTTGTTGATGTAAAATTCAGACCATAGGATAGGATGGTTCATCCAATAGCATAGGTTGGTTCTCTATTGGTTAAACAAAATTCAAAGAAGTTACAATAATAGAACTATTATACACCTATTTTGGCCACAATATTTATTTCTCTAAATCAAAACTATGTTATTTTATAGTATTTCATTGTATTGTAACAAGTAATGTGGTAAAAATAAAAAACAGCAATGCAAAATTAATTTGAACGGTATAATTTTTTAATATGTTTACCTTGCATAGCGGACAAAAAATACTAAAAACCAGAGGAAACATATAATACAAATCACTGCATATTTTTGATATGTAAAGAAAAAAATGCTTCAAATCTAAATGTGTACATGACAGTTTCCAGTAGACCAATTTGAAATGTATGCTATTAACATTGCCATTTTGCATATTTCTATTTCAAGAAGTTTTAGTGCATATGTATAATATATTATAGTATACATTAGCAAATTTATTATGCAAGGGGTCAAAATGATGTTTTATCATAGAAATCATATGAGCAATTTTTTTACCTTAGAAATAAAAAAAATAAAAATGTAGGTCACGTCAAAATAAAATTGAGAATGCCACTTTAAACCCATACCCTCAATGCCCATGTCGACTGGTTTAAGGTAAACACAAGACCTTACTCAGAGAAGCAAGTCAAGCTTTTTCATTATAATAAATTTGACTTAAAATGTCGTAATCAAAAACTGTTTAAGTTATCAAAAGGCTTTTTAACTCCACGTTTCATGTTAACGGGTAAAAAAAAATTTTTTTAGCGTATCCCGTATTTTAAAAACGTAATATGTAATGTAATGTAATCAGGCTGTTAAAAAATGTAAACATTATATACATTTATATCATTTTTAAAACTTTGTGTAAATGAATCTTTGTTATTTTATAGATTATAGATTAGTAGCTGATCTTAACATACTTGTAAATATTTATAGATAATTTTTAAATGGTACAAAGTAACTGCATGTTTAACTTTTAATGGTTGTACACGCATGCTGATGAAAGCAATTCGCGGCGTATTGATAAAGCCAAAACTGTCTCCTTTTAGCCTTGCTCATGTAGATTTTATTTCTATAATACGGTATTCTTTTTTTTAAAAATACGAAATAAATAAAAAAATAATTAAATAACTTAATTTTACTCCATCTCTAAACATTGTCATTTGAATGTGCGATACCTCTACTAGAATATATTTTAATTAAATGTGAAATAGATTTTTTATATTTTCCATTTTTGTGTTTAATTAAAAAAGTTGATTATATAATATATTGTGTTTTGGAAATGATCGTTGAAACAAATATGATCATGAAATAAAAATATATGTATTAAAACGAGTTAAAAAATTTTTTCTTAAGTTAAAAAATGGCGCCAAATGTTTGCCAAGTTCTTGACGAGGAGAATCATGCTCTAAATGTTTGTGGAACGCAAGGAAAAATGCTAACGGATGGAAAATAGGTAAAAAAAGAAAACAACTTCTAACATGAAACTTTATATTAAGAAAAGTTGCGTTTTACCCTTAGTTTGGGACAAAAAAAGACGCAATAAGTGTCATATAGATCATCCGATTTTGGAATTTACCATTTTTAGATCAAATGTCATCACTGGTAAAACATCCGTAAAAGATGAAAAAAAAGTTTTAAACGGACAACCTAAACATAGAATGCCTCTGCCACGCTAATTTAAATATTTTTAATCCCATTGGCGTGAAAATCAAATATTTTGTTTTTCACGTTAAGGAGATTAGATTAAAACCAGGTAGTCATGATTAGAATAAAGTTTGCTTTATCAGAAAGGCACCAGTTTTAGTTAAATTTGATGTCTAAAGTCTTACCAAAGTATTCAAAAGAAAAAAAAAAACGTTTTATGTAATTAAAAAACAAAAAATGTAAAAAATATATTAATAAAAATAAACAAAAAAAAATTAGAAAAACACTTAAAAAGCGTTAATATTCACAGATGATAAAAAAAAAAAAACGAAAAAAGTATTTAGCTAGAAAAAAATCTAAAATAAGTGCCAAAGCAATATATGATGAGGCAAATATAGCTGCAAATCTATATTTACAGATTTACTAGGTTTTCAGAAAGCACTTTTGTTTGTTTTATTAATCCTATTCTAAGTTCTTACTTTATTCAGTATCGAGGGGGAAAGGGGGAACCTCTTTAGTGCAAATGTTATGGTTTAGTACGAATGGGTTTTAATATAATAGATTTTTTCTTTTAGAGTTTATTAAACTTAAATAGTATCATTAGTTATAATGCTAAATACCCAGCGAAATCCACAACCAACCTCATCTGAAAACGACAAAAAAGCTATTTAACATTGGCAATATAGAAATCATATGAGTATATTTAGAGATGTTATTAAAACTTTTAGTTTTGGCTGAGCCAAATTTTTGCAATTGAAGCAGTCCAATTCCTCAATTGAGGAGATGTAAAATTTAGACGGTTGCCACGTAACGTTTTATTATTTTGCAAATTATAATCTAAATATATATGCAAAATCTTTTCTTACAGTATTTTAGACTTTCATTATTTATGTCGCCTTTGTATCTTTTATGATGATGTGGATAAAATGTTACACCTTTTATTATAAATATGTCTAAAGAAGATGAGTAGCTCGGCGGTATGACAAACGGAAAAAAAAATTAATTAAAACGTAATACTTAAACGATTGTGCAATTTAATTTAACTATTGTCTATGTAGTTCTTAAAAATTTTAAGCTTTTGTAAGCATTTCAAACATAATATATATATATATTTCCTACCGGGGTCCGTACCTATATAACAAAATAATATCAAAAAATATAGAACCTAAAGTATTAAATGATTCTGCCAGCTTGAAAAATAAATTAAAACACCTCATGCTTAATATCAACAATTGTATCGACATGTATTAACTTGACAACAAAATTTATACTAAACAACTAAACTTAACAACAAAATTTATACTAAAATATTAGTGCATCACTGACTGTATACTGTTTAACCCCTTTTGACTATTTATAAAAAAATGGAATAGACTTATTTAACCTTTTAAAGAGGTATTTGATGATAAGTCTTCATAGACTTCTACGAGTTTTCCTTTACAACAACATGTATATATCCGAAGGAACAAAAAATATCTTGCCTTTTTTTTTTATTTTTATTCTTTTATTATTAAAAAATACTGATAGTTTTTATGATAAGAAACACTATTAATTTACGTTATACTTAGTTATACTTGTTAAACCACTTTTTATTATGATATGCTGCTATACGTGGTAATATTATGTTATATTTTTTACGTTGCATTATATTATGTCATGTAGATGTAACGTAACGATGTGTAAATTTATTGAAGTTGTAAAAAAAAAATAAAGTTTCATTCTAGGATAGCAATTTCATGGTAGTTTTGTTTTGTTCCATGAGGTTAGCAAAGATTTAAGACTTTCACTAGATTTAAAACTGTCTTGTAACCTGCTTTCCGAAAGATTTTTCGAAGTTTTGGTTATACTAATTGGATCCACAGTAGTGATATAATTGGCATTCTTGCTTCATTGTTAGTTAATTTCATTATTTGAGTGTCGTTTTTTTATAGCAATATTTGCAAGGTTTTGTAATTTTTTCTTTTCATATTTTATATATATATATATATATATATATATATATATATATATATATATATATATATATATATATATATATTCAAAGGATTTGAAGTTCTGCTTACAATTATTTTCTATGAATCTCTAAACTCTTGAATAGAACTCTATCTGTAGATGTTAACCAATAATAGTACGGTCTTTAAAAAAAATGAGATTATTTGATGAAAAATACCAACCTATTTTGCTAACTTTATTTCTCTGAAAAATATTCATAAAATACTATAAAGAACAAAATATTAAAGTACGTTAACTGTAATAATCTGCTCTCTAAAAATCAGCATGGCATTCTTCACCATAAATCATGCGTAATTAATCTAATAGAGACATTTTATATTACCTTGTCTTACCTAGCATCGCACCAGTTTATTAATGTGTCTTTATTTTGTTTGGTCCGCTTCTCTTCATTTTCTAGACAAACAATCTTGCCCATTATACTGAAACGTGTAGAATATTTACCAATGTGAAATAAACGTCGATCAACGTTATTTCAACGTTGTGTGCTTTCTGGGAGGTTTATTAAACCTCCTTGGTTTTCATCATAAGCGTAAATTTGCGGTTTAGCTTCATGTTGCAATCACACGGTCTCCTAAAACGTGTCATTTAACATTTAGACTCGATTTTATCCGCTAGTAACAGTAACCGAAATCATACCTTTTTAGTAATTGATACTGTTGTTTTTTGAAAATTTATTTGATATTTAAAATGAAAGATTTCTTAGTCTTAGCTCTATTTTTATTTATTTCTCCGAGTTTTGCCTTGTATTTTCATATGGGAGAAACTGAAAAAAAGTGTTTTATTGAAGAGATTCCTGATGAAACTATGATAACGGGTAAAATCTGTTAGTATTCAAGATTTTTGTTCTATAGTAAAATGTATAATAGAGTTTTATCGGAAAGTTTAAAGAAATTTAAACATTAAGTTTATATATGATAATCTGATTTTCATAATTCGAAAATATAATTATAGCTAGGCTAGTTTCACTTTTATAAAAACCACTAAAGATTTTGGTTATGACAGGCTCCATATTGACTTCTAAAATTGGAAGTATAGTTAAATATTAATAACGTTCCTGTTTAATTTTAGATGATAAGCAACAGGTATAAGCAATTACTTAATCAATGTTTTTAATCATTTGAATATATTTTTTTTAAAATGAGCAATCCAGTTTATATTGTTGTCAACGTTGAATTTTATTTACAAACTATTTTTGTGGTATTTTAAAAATTTACTGTACTCTAACCTTTTCCTCCTTATTGCGATAAGACAGCTTATTGATAAGTATTTAATTGATAAGTATTAGAAAAAGCAAATAATGTCATTGAGTAAATAATCATGCATGTTGATAACTTCAGACACCTGATTGTGCACATTTAATATAAAAAAGTGTTTTAAAAAAACACTTTTTTATATTAAATGTGCACTTTATTTAACTTAGACTTTACAAACATTTGCTAGTTGTATTTGTTAAAAAAACAAGAACCAAAAATTGATAAAATACTTCAGAATAAGTTACTATTTTTATTTAACTATTGCAAATGATTATCTTACACCAGCCTAGAAGTTTTTTAGCATTTTATTTTAGTGTACACTATATCCAGTTTTAAGATGTAACATATTTAGACAGAAATTTATTTATTGCTATTCAAAGTAATTTTTGTTTTGTTTGTTAGTTAAGAAATTATAACAAAATGCAACTTACAATTATTATTTTTTATTAGTATAGATAAGTATAAAATAAAATTTACTGTACTAAATTTTCATGCACAATTATTAGATAAAAGTTAGTTACAGTACTAAATTTCTATGCACAATTATATAGAATATAATCTTGCATGAAAGTTTAGTACAGTAGCTTTATCACAATCTTATTTCCTAGAATAAGCTTAAATGAGCTTTGTAGTTTTAGCTCAAAAATAAAAATTCTCCATTTTAGTCAGAATTTTTACCCTAGTTTACTACATCTGAAACTAGTTACTACCCAAACCGGAATGCTCTATTAATAGTTTAATGTTCATAATTCTATACATATGCGATTTAGGTAGGTTTACCTAATTTTTTCTGTTTTGAAATAGGATTTTACCAAAAGTATTTAGGTTTTTGACTTAACACCTAGATTTTATGTGCAAGAAATGCAACATTTTAAATCATATTTAAATAAGAAAATATTTTGGAAAAAAAAATTATTTACTGCTTTAAGTTATGCTCTTGTATTTTAAATCAGATACAAAAGCTAAATTAAGTTGAATATATTTGTTGTTTTCTTTGATCTGGCATGATTACACCTGTCTAGCGCTAATTTGAGTCATTAAAAGTGCTGTGGTAATTTATTCAAAAGGTTCTATTCTAATTTGAGCAGGCTCCATTATTCATCAAGACTACTTTCCTAGTTTTCATAGATTACTTGATAGTTTTACCAAAGAAACACTTCTTTAAATAATTGTCAATCAACTGTTTTTTCAGTTTCTAAACATAGACAATGTTTGTCTGGCATATGATTCTCAAACTGAAACACACAAGTGGCATTGACAGGTTTTCAAATATACTTTTTAATTCCTCTGTTTGTTTTCACAAATATGGTTGTATTTTTAAATTTTCTTTTGAGTAATTTTCTTCAAAAACTTTATGAAAATGCAGATGACACATAAGTAATTAATTAAATGGTCGTAAATTTACATAACTTTAACAAAGCGTTTCAAAAAATGCACCCTAGTGCATCAAAAATAACAATTTTTACACCTGGAAAAAATTTATTAATTTTCTGTAAATTTTACCACCCATCCCAAGTTTATTTTTTTAATTAATTATTAATATTTATATAATAATATAATATTTATATTTTTTTGTAAAAATTAAATAGGAGGATTAAGACCCTCCTATTTTTTAATTCTTACTTGTTATCAGTAAAGGTACTTCATCTCAAAACTTAAGAAAAAAATCTTTTAGTATAAACCAGCATTAAGAATTAGAAAATATAAATTCGCTGATAAAAATGAAAACTTTTACCATAATCAGGTCAATTTAGTTGAAAGTGAGCTTTTGATGCCACTACCAAGTATTCCTTACCACAGTATAAAACTTATATAAGTAATTATATCTTGATCCTTATCTATCAATACACACACTGTTTATTAGATTTAATAAAAAAAATCTTCCCTACCCTTTTATTGAGACTTTTTATCCCCCTTTTTTTTTTGATCTGGGTACCAAATAGTACAATAATTAAAATAATATTTTTTTTATTTTTTTAACTTTTTTTAAAATAAAGTTCTGATTTACTTCAACTTAATTTTTAAGGTATACATTTATAGTTTATATATATATAAACTATAAATGTATACCTTAAATACATTTATAGTTTATATATATATATATATATATATATATATATATATATATATATATATATATATATATATATATATATATATATATTTATATATATATTTATATATATATATATATATATACAAATATAGATATACAAATTAAATATGCTGATTTCAAATATGCAAACCATTTTTCACCATCACGTCAAGTTGTAAAGATATTTGGGTTCAAATCTTTAGTATTTAAGGTAAAGTCCCTAATATTGTCGAAAAAAAAGTTATTCAAAAGTATGTCAACCTGGGTCTCAAAAGAAGCGTATTTTCATAGAGATTTTAAAAATGTTATTCATTTGTAAGAAAATAAGTATTTTTTGTATTATTGCTTAATAACATTCTGTTAAAATTTTTTTAAGAGTCTTTAGCATTTTTTTACATAATTTTTTTGTCAATAAATTTTAAGGAAAAATATTTATGTTTTCTAAAATCTCTATGAAAATACGCTTCTTTTGAGACCCAGGTTGACATACTTTTGAATAACTTTTTTTTTGACAATATTAGGGACTTTACCTTAAATACTAAAGATTTGAACCCAAATATCTTTACAACTTGACGTGATGGTGAAAAATGGTTTGCATATTTCAAATCACCATATTTAATTTGTTTTAAAAAACCACCTAGTTAACAAGATATGCACAATAAAATTTTATTTGTTGATCAGTGTTATCAATTAACTAGCCATAGCCTGATAAAATAAGGCAGAAAATCAAAAAAATTTTAAAAGGCATGTTCTTTTTTTTAACAACATACATTAACCTGTATTTTAAGCTTTAAAAAAAGCTGCTCATAAGTTTAGCATGCTAGCTCTCCCTTTTAAGGAGACCTTTTATAAATTTATTGCAGAAAAAGTTTCATAATAGTAAATTAAACTCCCGTTTTTTAATAAGATATGACAAAATGTATTTAAATTAAAATGAAGTATTTTAAAAGTTCATTTATATTAGTTCATCATTTTTGCTTAATTCTAGATAATAAAAATAATAATAATAATAATAACAATAATGATAATAATAACATTATAAGTCTGAAAATTTCCCACATTGAAGAAATAAAACAGCGTATTGTTGGCCTTACTATGGGAGGTCACTCGAACTTTAATGCATGTTTCACCTTTCTGTGTAAGTAAAGCTATTGGTAAGTGTAATGAAACTGATAATACTGCTGACAAAAAACGCTCTGAGCGACCATAAAAGACAAGAATCACTGATAATGTTTCTGTTTATAGAATTGCCAGAAAAAATCTTATATACTCAGTGAAACAAATAGCACAACAAATAAATCTGGCACTTAGAAATTAATTATCAAGACAAACAGTTAATAGAAGACCAATAGATTGTAAACTGTGGTGCTATGTTAGGCACCACAATCAAAATATGATGTATTATATAGTCACTGTATTGTACCTATGCTAGAAGGTGGAGGGGCTGCATTAAATATAATGGCCCAGGTCTACACATGTTATACAACGGTCGAATGAACTAACATAAATACATTGGTACCCTTATAATCAAGAACATTTTTTTTTTTTAACAAGCGAGAGTATTTGTTTTAACAAGACAACACGCTATGCTATAAAGCAAAATCTGTAACAGAATGGTTTAAGCAAAACAATATCAAGGTACTTCAGTGGCAAAAGAGATCACCTGAGTCAATTGAAAATGTTTGAACTGTGTTGTACATTAAACTTACCAAAGAACCAGTAACTTCAGCCAAAAATATAAGAGAGAATTTATAAGAGTTGTTTAACGGTTTGACAGTTAAATATTGTTGAAAACTTTTTGATTTTTTAAGATGTTCATTATGCATAAAAAAAAGACGTTGTCACATTCCTTATTAAGTTTTGGCCTAAAAACAAATTCAAAGCTAAGTGTTCTAAACTTTTGACCAGCTTTTTTTTTTTTTTGTATTTAATATATTTTTAATTTCTTCCTAAAAATTTAATATTCATATATATTAGTAAGTGACCAGGGCCCTAGCCCCTGCTAAAAATGAGACTTTTGCAAACCCTGTCCTGGCAAAATTATAAGATTTAGCAGGGGCAACCCTCGGAATTAGAAAAAATGAAGTTGGCAATAGTTTGCCGACCTCAATCTTTTTGAGGTCCGCATCAGGTCGGCAAAAATTATTTGATACAAAGTTCTAACCATAAAACATTAAAACGAGGTCTGCAATTTTTTGCCAATCTCATATACTTTCAGGTCGGCATTGCCGAATGCCGACCCTAATTCCGAGGGTTGCAGGGGTAATAACTGGGGCTAGAAAAAAAATTATAATACTTTATATATTATAATTTTATGCTTACATTTACCATTTATTAATTACTGGCATACATTTATATATTTTTAAACTAACTTATTTCCAACAAGATTGCAAGCAACCACTATTAAGTTATGAGTTACTTTAAAATAGAGAATAAATTAAAATACTAGGAAACATATAACTGAAGACATAAAAAGTTGTAAGTTGTATAAAAAGAAAACATGAAGATGGCTAAGAGTTAAAAGGTTTTTTTGATGTTCAAGGAAAAAAACTGGATTAATAAAAGTTTTTTTAGTGTTAAGTGACAGATATAGTAAAAGGATGCAACTTGTTGAATAAAAAGCCAAACAAGAATGAGTTTTGGTTTATCATAATAGAGATGATAGCTCATTTGAGCATTGACCATGATTGTATTTTTAGAAAAAAGAAAAAACCTTGTGGTACCCTTAAAGTTACTTGAAATAAAGAAGAGGGTTGGCCATCAAGAATAACTTTAGAACTGCAGTTAGAAAGAAATAATTTGATAACCTCAAAACTTTTATATAAAGAAACTAATAACCGAGCGAAGACTAATCATAGGATAGTTAAAGAGGTTGAAAAATTGGAACCGCTTATTTAGCAATTTTTAAAAGTTTTTAAAAATTAAAGAGAGTTCTGGAGAACACTTTTATAAGACTATGATCGAAATCTATTCTGGAGCACAAGCTGTAGAAGTGTTTAATTGAGAATTTTAGCATTGAAAGCCAGAGTGATTACGATATTTAGCAATAGGTTAATCTGTGTAACTGCCAAGACGAGTATGACCATTATATTCAAGAGACAAATTAGAGTAAGATTTCTTTGCAAATAACTCTGCATTATTCTTGGGAGAAGTAAAAAAATCAGACCCATGAATTAGAGATTAAATTTTAGACTTACTTTAGTTAATGACATTGTTGAACACTAACCAAAAGAACCTAACATCTGAGATAAGATACAAGATTTAGTAAAATAAGAATAACAGAGCTTAACATTAGATAGGACTTTTTTACATAGATTTCTTGCAATAATAAAAGGACATTTTTTCTTAAGAGAGATATTCTTGTAAAAAAGATGAATAAAATGATTTAATGTTAATAAAGCAATTGCTCAAGATGTTAAAAAATGTGGAGTAGAATAAGGCTTGACTTAAAATTGAAGAGAAGTAATAAAAGCCTCTAAACTTTTATTCCAGAAGGAATAAATGCTTCCGTGCATGCACTTTATGCATACATATTATGGATCTAAACATATATGTTTGCTATTTAGTTAAATGCTGGCATGCAATATCCTTTTATTGTTATATAAACTTTAGTATTTATAAAGTGTAGTATTTGCCGAAAGAGAATATGATCAGATGGATGTGTGGTGCGACTCTAACAAGACAAGAAAGAGAGGCATAATCTTAGACAGATCAGAAAAAACGTTGTATCGAACAACATTTGTTATAAAAGATTAAGGTAATTTAGGTATCAGCATATAGAGAGGTAGCAGCTTCAGGAGAAAATGATACTGGTAGAAGTTAGAAAACTTGAAGAGAGTGTATTATATGAATGAGATTTAGTTAAAAACTTGAAGAGAGTGTATTGTATGAATGAGGTTTAGTGAAGAAAAAAAATGCACTACATTGTTTATATTAGAGAAACAACATAAAAGAGGAAGATTAAAGCCTGATGATGATGATCACCATCATCATCATCTTCATCAGACTTTAGCCTTCCTCTTTTATGCTGTTGATGATGATGATGATGATGATGATGATGATGATGATGATGATGATGATGATGATGATGATGATGATGATGATGATGATGATGATGATGATGATGATGATGATGATGATGATGATGATGATGATGATGATGATAATGATGATGATGATGATGATGATGATGATGATGATGATGATGATGATGACCATCATAATGATAATGATAATACTGATGATTATGTTGATCATAATGATGTTTATATATGCATATATATATATATATATATATATATATATATATATATATATATATATATATATATATATATACACACAAAATATCAGATGAGTTTTGAATAAAAAAAATATACTTTGAGATTTATAAATGTTTATGCAACCCCAGTCACAAACCCGACCCCATTCCTGGCTATATTTTATCAAACTCGGCCCCAGTTAAATATCAACCGCAGCCACTTACTAATATATATAAATATATATATTCTTAATATACTCTAAATATTATAAAAAATTAAGTTTGTCTTTGAAACAACTAAAACTTTTTTTCTATTTTTCAAATTCTAAAGAAAAAAAGTGAATTCTGCTGCAGCTAAACTTTTGAGCACTATTGTGTGTGTGTGTGTGTATATATATATATATATATATATATATATATATATATATATATATATATATATATATATATATATATATATATATATATATATATATATATATATATATATATATACACACACAGTGGTGTAACCTCATGGTCGTCCAGTGGCACAGAAGGACTCGTTTTCTCCAAGGACAACTGAAATTTAAAAAAATGTCTGTCAGTAGCCTGACAGGATGACCGAAAAAAGTATAAAGTTATAATATTGTTATTACTTTTGTAATGCACTTATAACTTTTATAATTTATTCTTTGTTCAAACAACATAAGCTATCTCAAATTTTAATTAAAGTAGAAAAGCATCTAGAAAAATGGATATTCAAATAATATTTAAAACTTATTAAGGAACTTAAACAACTTTATAAAATCGCATTGTGTAAAAAGTTTAGCATTATGAAAAACATTACTAATAATCCGTAAAAATGTGCGTTAAAATCAATTAATAAAACCTTTTTATTGGTTGATTTTAAAATTAATACGCGTTTTTACAGACTAATAATAACATTGTTGACGATCCTAAACTTTTTATAAAGTACGTTTTTATAAAGTTGTTTAAGTGTATTTGTAAAAAATTTTTAATAATATTTGAATATCCACTTTATTTTTTCTAGATGCTTAATCTACTTTGATTAAAGTTCGGAATTACTAATGTTGTTTAAACAAAGAATGAGTTTTAAAAGTTATAAGTGCTTTATAAAAGTAATAATACAATTATAGTTTATAATGCAGTTAGTGACTAGAGTGTTATTACTTTTGTAGTTGTAAGTTTATTGTTTTATTTTTTATAGCTTTTTTGCAACAAACTTAAAATTATTTGCTCCTTGAAAACAAAGTACACAGTTTGAAAAAAATATAATTTTTAGATAAAAAAAAACAAAGATTATTGAGGTTTTTATTCTTTACCTTTTTTAACAGTCTAATGTTTGTGACTATTGGCTTATTAACCTCTATTGAATTGTTACCTTTTCTAATCAATGTGTAAATGTTCTTATTTTAATTAAATTTCTTTAATTTTGAACAAAAAATTAAATTTTATTTGAAATAAAAATCGTTTTTAAATTTTTAATTTATTTTTATTTTTTATTACAGTTATTTAATTAAAAAATATATTTTTTATATACTGTAGAGTTTTTTTTTAAACATACACATTTTAAACATTAAAAAGTTGACATTCTTGTTTATGGTATTTACAGCTTAATTGACTACTGTATTCAAAAGTTATGATAAATTCGATATTAAAGAAAATTAAAATTTGGTTTTTGACAGACCATAACTTGTATAGTCGAAATTTTGTGTAATAATAGTTTTTCACCCAAATAATCCATTTTTACAGGTGTTAAGGTGTTTTGTAAACATTTGAAATAAATTACAAAACTTTTTACTGTGGAGCTTCTATATATCAACAAATCACCAAAAATAATCTTATGACATAGTTGTAATCTTTTGAGAGTCATATTTATTTAGTTTAAAAAGAGAACTAAAAAATACCACTTAACACATACAAAGTTAATATTGCAAAATTTATACATATTATACTGTAAGTATAACATAGTATGGTGAAATTATAAAGTAAAACAATGAGCTGAAAAAAAAATTTATATACATGAAACAAGTGCACTAATTTTTTAACTAATTTACCTAACTCTCATAGTCATTATTAGCAAGATTGTAGTCACAAGCACTTCTACTCTTGATGGAAGAAATACTGTGACTCCAGCTCCTGGTTTTTTTAAACTTACTGTTCTGGATCCATTTTCTTTTTTAACTTCTCTCCAGTTTTCAAATATTTTTTCTGACTACAGAGAAGTTAAGTATCTTTAAAAAATTTTGATTTTATATTTTATGTATTAAAAAAATTGTTTTCAAAATGTTTAATGGATAAGAGGCTTTTCCAGAAATTTACTACATATTTAATATATTGGTTTAAAAGTTTAAACTGAAGGAAGCTGAGGAGCAGGCAGTTTTTAAATGGCTTCTGCTCCGTCTTCTATCAAAGACCCCTGGTTTCTATGCATAACTTCACAATAATGTCTTGCCTTTCATTGCAAATATGTTACGTTCACCATCATCAATGCATGCAATAAATTTACTGAGTTAAAAATTTAAAGGAACTCTAACTCTGCTTCAATACTTACATCGTTTAACATTAAATTGCATCATTAGCATTTTTTAAAATACCATATTGTAATTATATTTGATTTTAAACCACATAAAAATCATTTGAATTTAAAATCCTTAAAAATCTTTTAAAACAAAGTATAACAAAAAATTACTGATGAAATCTGAATTCAGCATATATGAAAGATTTCCATACTTAAAAATTTCTTTCTTAAAACAATCAAAAAAAGATTATATTTCTTTTTAAGATGCATGGCTAATAAGAACTTCCTATGATTTTTTTAATTGCAATATGTTTATAAATTTTTTTTTATATATATTTTTTTTTATATAGGAGTCCACTTACTCCTAGTATATTAGACTGTTAGAACAATTTTATGCATAACATCTTTTATGAAAGTGTTTATGAAAGTTTAGTTTTTTGTTTTTGTTTTTTAAACTACTTTTGATAAAGATTATAATCAATATAGATAGATAAATTTTATCAGTTACCAGTAAGATATTCATAAACATTTTTAACAATTTGTAATTTTTTGTAACTTATGTTTATAAACAAAACTTACGACTTGAGAACTTTGCACAACATTGAATTAATAAGAAACAAAAAATTTTAAATCCATTTGTGAAAAGAATTGTCTTAAGCAAAAATGTTTTTCAATTTATTTAACACACTTTAATCTATGACGAAGAGAAATACGTTTTACGAAATTAATTAGTCAGCAGAAAAATAAAACGCAGTCAGCAAGCAGTCAGCAAAAATAAAACAAGTCTTTAATAAAAATTACAAAACTATTTTACATTTTTGTGAAACTAAATTTTACATTCTACATTTGAATAATTATTTTACATTACTTCAAAACTATTTAAAAATTTAAAATTTTAATTTTCAAAATCATATATAATTTAAAGTCTTTTTATTTAAAAAATATAAAATGTTTAATAATCAGTTTCTTTTAAAAAAAAATTCACAAGAATTCTGAATAAATGTTACATAAACTATTAACAAAAGATAATTTAAGTATTCCGTAGTATAGAAGTTTTGGCATAATGTAAAATTGCTGCGCGTGTACTTAAATTGCTATTTTGTACATAAAATGCGAGCAGTGTAACACTTCTTAAAAAAGCCTGATAGACGATATCACTAGAGGTTCCCTTTAAAAATAATTTCTCTCTGTCTGGTACAAAACAGTGATTTGGTCAAAATTTGAACCAAATATGCGGCGGTACTCTTGCACACTTTTGATAAATTAGGTGATTTTATGTAAAATAACCCTTTATATAAGTTATTATGTTATAAGTATAACATTTAAATATATTTTTAAGTATTTATTAAACATATACGTTTTTGTGTGCGGTTTTTAAACTTTTATAACTAGGTAACTGTGCAAAATTTTTAAACTATTCAAATATTTAATTATTATACATCATTGTAAAGAGCTTGAAATCAGTATTACAATGGTGAAAATTTTATAAAAAATGAATGATTCTGCTAAAAGTTATGCCCATTTAAGTGTCAAAAATCAATTATAAGGAATGCTTAAGAAAACTGCAACTTAAAAAATTAGCGTTCGGCTTACGGTTGTTTTATAATAGAACTTCATTGTTTAGTTTTCAGCGCATAACTTTGCCTCGGTTATATTTTTATTCAACTTAACAAAAAAAATTAATGTTGTTTGAATAGAAAAATTATTTTTATTAACGAATAAAATTATAAATAATAAGATAAATCAATTTCTAATGATTAAAATTTTTGTTCATAAATTTATTTATTTTATAATTTTTTTTAAAGATAATACTTATTATATAACACTTTACATATAAAGGCTTATATATTAAAACACGTAGTCCATTTGTTGTGTTATTATATATGTACATGGCCTTCTAGAAGGTAAACAGTGAACTGAAAGAAAATAATAATCTCTTTAATTATATCTATTTTTTGCAAGCAAAAAATATGACTTGAGGAAAAAGTCAAGAAAGGATGTGATTTATGTAATAGCAATAGTTTTGGGGAAAAAACAAGGCCTGTTTACCCCACCGTACCATTATTATTACTCAAGCCACATACATTTTTAACTTAAGCCATGATAGGTACTAAAAAATACAACAATAAAAATTGTTTAATTACTTTGACAATTAGCAATAACATTTCATGTTAGTTATTATTTAAATGAGATGAAGACATGTATTTAGAAAAAGCTATCGCCTTGATTAACATCGATTAATACGCCCACCCCAATAAATAAAAGATTTATTTGTTTTAAAATATACTTTGTAAATTTAAACTAAATTAATTGTTTTCCATATGCTTATTAATGTTTTTAACAGAATTGTGGCTATGAAAATAGCCTAGTTTTGAAGCAAATCTAGCATTGACATTCAAAGATAGAAAAAGTCAATCCTTCGAAAATATCTAAAGCAAAAAAATTAGATTTTTAAATAAATATATAGATCACCATAGCACAACCATTATTAATAGAGAAGGCATATGTCCTAAAAAATAAATTAATATCTTATGTTATAAATAAGTGATTACTGCATAATTTAATTGTATAAGTATAAATTAACCTCTTTCCTGACTTATTAAAGATCCAGAGAAGCATAATCTATTTTTCAGTTTTCCTACTCTGAGTTAAAACCTAGCAATGATAGATAAAATACATCAGATATTTAAAATAGTTACTAAAAAAACCCATCAAAAATTAGGGGAAAAAAAGGTTTTAGTTTTAAGTTAAAAATAAATTAAAATAACTTAACTTCTAATGCATAACACATTATGCCATTAAAACAGAAATATTAATGGAACCAAATGAATTCTTTGATTTGTTGCCTGAAAAAGAAAAGATAATGTATAATAATAATAATCAAAAAGACTGATTTCTATACTGATTGACTACTTAACACTAACATCTTTGTGCCCATGCATGCAAAAAGTCATTTTTCTAAGTTGAAACAGTATATCGAAAGCCAGCTTATTGGCTCAAAGTCAATAGTAAATGAGCTTTGGTTTCCCATAGCATGTTGCAACCAAGTCAACTCTGGTTGTTGGATGTTGGTAACTACCCGACTACCTAAAATAAGATCTGATACACAAAGATAATCAATGAAAGAATTATAAATCTTTTTATAATTTTATCAACAACAGCAAAAAAAAGAGGGCAAGGGGGCTTAATATACACATTAGGCATTGAAAAAATATTGTTAACCAATACACTTACCTAATATCTTTAAATAAAAACTATTAATGCAAGTTTATAAATCATATTATGATTTCCAATAACACATACCTTATTATAATCAATTTGCACTTCATTTTTTTATATTACCATATTACCACTGGTGATGTCTGCAGATAGTTAATATTTGCTCATTTCATACTTGATAGCATCATTGTCTTCATTTTCATTTGGTTTCCAATAAGAAACTATGTATATACCACTGTTCTTTTTAATGCTAAGAAGTCTGCCAAAATATACATCTTTGCGTTTAGTGGCTTATTTGAATGTTAATTATAGAATGAAAAGTGAATCCAAAGCTTTAAAATTCATGTTTACCAGTACATAAAAGTGATAAGTGATGTTATACTGGTAATAAAAACATGGCTTTTTTTGACGTATTATCCAAGAAAAAGTAAATTTTTAAAATGTACAATTTTCAGCAATGGGAAGTTTCAAAAAGTGCTCTGTTCTGTGTTCAATAGATCTTAAATAACAATAGTAGACCTTAAACTTCCTGATTTACAAACCTCTTCATAAAAAAGTCCAAAAATCTTGCAACTTATATGCAGCCTCTGTACACAGATGACTAAAAATATTAATTTTTTTAATTTTAAAAACGCTTTTTTTTTTTGTACTTTTCATCATGAAAATTCTGAAATCCTCTGAACTCCAATTGACTGATGAAAGTCTATAAGCTTTATTTGAGCTTACTCTGTAAGAGAAATGTAGTTTAAGCTTACTCTGAATTAAAATATGTTCAAATAATAGACACAGCTAGTAGTTACATTTTTTACTCTGCATAATAATTTGCACATAGCTTTTTAAATTTTTGTTTGTTAGTCTACATTTTTTATTTATAAACTTTTAGGAAAATACCGTACTCAATTGTATGATGATTCTATGAATGATTACCTGCCTGCTAGTCCTGGTATTGGTATGCATGTAGAAGTTACTGATCCAGAGAAAAAAGTAGTTCTATCCAAGTTTTATGCATCTGAAGGGAGGTTTACATTTACTTCACATACTCCTGGTGAGCATCATATCTGTTTATACACTAACTCAAGTCGGTGGAGTTTATTTGCTGGAGGAAGACTGGTAATTTTTTTTTTTATTATTAAATAAATAGTATTTAACCCCAAAATAATTTTGACATTTTTATTCATAATTTTAGAAGTTGATTTTTAACCACATGATTCCACTTAACACCACTACCTCTTTATTCATAATTTTTACTTGGACTAAAAGTCCAAGTAAAAATTAGTCCTAAAGCTCCAAAAATGTTTAGAAATTTATAAGCTTTATAGAGAGAATTAAATCATGTTTGAAGTCATAGAATAAATTTTTTAGAGTCATGGAATCTAATATTTTTAAACTAACAGTCCATAGTCGATGTAATGTTTTCTATAATTATAGTATTTTGTTCTTCTCAAATGTTTTTGAAGTTTTAAGACTTCAGAATTCAGTTTAGAATAACAGATGTTTGACTTTAAAGCCTAGTTTATCTAAATTTTATTTATGATTTCACATTTTTTGCTTGATTTCCTGGCTTGTGGATTCCACAGTCTATCTTTCATTTAAGTTTAGCAGAGGTTTAATTAAAAATTAAATTTTTACCATGTTAATAAAAGAGTTCTCAAGAAGTATTTTTTTTAAAAAACTTTGATTTATTTTGTTTTAAAGAAATTTTAATTAATTTTCAATTAAAAATTCTTAAATAAAATTAAAAATTATCAAACCAATTTTGTATATCATATTAAGCCATAATGGCTAACAAAACATTGTTTTATAAATGATTCCCATCATTTATATTGATGTGCCTTACTTTTTTCAGACTACTTCTTTTTTGTGACAAGAAAAATATTCCATAATATTTAAGGTAAAGTACAAATCATAAAAGTAAATTTTGTACTTAGAATATTGTCTAGTTGGTGCTGGGTATCGCCAATGCTTTAAGAAAGCTTATGGTGAAGAATTATTTATTGTGCCAGAAAGTATATATTAAAAACAGTGAAACAACCTCCACCTAGCCGGAAAAGATCTAACATCCATGCTGCGTCTAGCAGGCCTTGTTTTAAGGCCTTGCATTAAGCTTCTGGCAATTTACATACGCCTAGAGCAATTTCCATTAAGCAACTTTTTATCATCTTTTAACTTTAAAATTATTCTATAAACGGTAAGATAAAAGAAGTAATTAACTTTATAAAAAACCACTTTAACTTTTGACAATTATGTAAAAATGTTTGTTTAAAAAGTTGGAATGACAATTAAGTTAGATATAAGCGTTATTTACTAATGAAAAACTAAAAATTAAAAGCTACGAAAACTTAATCTCTATTAAGCTAATTATTTTATTGAAATATTTAGAAACAGAAAAAAAAATTGTTTAAAGTTAATGACAATTTTTATTTTTTTCAATACAAAGCTATTAAGCGGAATGTAAAAAAAAACATAAAAGAAATATATATAATAAAAACTTTTATTTATCATCTTGCGAGCGCAAGAATGTTTATGCAACTTTTGATTGCAATGAAAAAAATTTACTTAAATTTCTATAGAATAATAAATAATTTTTAATTACTTGTTTTTTTAATTGTAATGATCGATTTTTCCGCTTGAAAAATATAATTACTTTGCTTGAATCAAAGATCACTATAATATAATTTAATTCTGATAAAAAATATGATTTAATTTAAAACTAATTTAAATAAAATATATAATTTTATTCTGACAAAAAATATAATTTGATTCTGATTTAAAATAATACATTTAATTTTATTAAAATTAAAGTTGATGCTTGGGTTTACTTGACTGTCAAATGTTTTTAAAAATATTACTAAACATTGTTCAATTTTTAAGTTTAATTTACTTTTAAAAAAATCAGCTCATTTTTATCGCAACTGTTTTTTTGGTTTTCCTTTCTAAATATTATTTTTTATTCAAAATTAAATTTTGAATAACCGCGAGACAAAATGTAAGTTAAACTTTTTTTTACAACACAAGTAGAGGAATTAGTATTTAACAAATGATATATACAACGATGTAATTTTAACAAATGGTGAAAAATAATCTTTGCTTTCACAACAAAATCGCTAATAAAATAATAAACTTTTGATAAATAAAGTAGATAAATTAATGTAGTTTTTTTATTTGTTACTCGCTAATTTTTTTCATTTTTATCAATCATTTTTAGTTGCAGATTTTTTTAATGGTTATTTAAGAAATAATCGTTAAAAAAGTTTAACATATTTTAATGCATTTATACAAATGTTGAGAAAAACTATTTGTTTGTATCAATTTTTTTTAATGTAATATTAAATTTAATTATTTAATATAAAAAAAAGTGACAGAAAATAAACATTTCCTAATAGTAGTAATAAAAAATTGAGTTAAACAATATTTAACTTGTTTTGTGATAATTATCATTATTGCAGTAATTTAAAGAAGTTATCAAAAAAAAAAAAAAGTAAGAATAAAGATAATTTTATGACGTCAAATTCACATTAGGCTTTGCATTTTTTATTTAAAACAAGGCCTGATCTAGCATCATATATTAGATCAATGAAATAATCAACAGTTGATGCTAACATTTGTGTTAAAATATTTGAGCCAGTGAGAATCTGAATGGTGTTAGTCAACGTTTCCTCAATTTGAGATTTTTAAGAAAACCCTACAAACTAAAAAAAAAACAGCTGCCAGTTTCTTAACATGAACTTTCACCTTACACGAGTCTCAAATTTAACATAATAATGCTTTGTAATCATAAATATAGGCTTAGCTTAATTTTTTTTGTTACTGACACCTTGCTGATTCTCACCAGCTCATTTAGATTAATTTCATTTTTGAAAATCAAAATTATGAAATACATTTTTTATCCGATCTTAAGACAATATTATTTGAATAAAAAAAAAGTACTGGTGCTGAAATATATTATTCCTTCTAATATGGCAGATGCCTTTGAATAAATTTGAAGTAATTCACATTGGTGAATCATATTGAAATTTTAACAATCAGATAAATGGGTATCAATGATTAAACCATTCTAACCATGATCATGCTAACCATGCAGTGTCATACAGTAGTAGAGTACTTGGTTTGTTAGCAAGAAGCGCAAAGTTTGATTCCCATCGCATCCTTGGAAGTACCATTTTTATCTAGTTTTTTTTTGAACAACAACTTTATCACGTTTTTTTTTTAATGAATTACAACCCTTTCTTACTTTTATAACTCGCAAACACGGTAAACACGGTACTTTCAGGGATGTGATGGGAATCAAACTTTGTGTTTCTTGCTTACAAGCCAAGTACTCTACTATTATATGACTCAGCATGATCATGGTTAGCATGGTTTTGATCATTGATACCCATTAACCTGATTGTTAAACTTTCAATTTGATTTACCAATGTGAATTACTTCAACTTTATTTAAAGACATCTGCCATATTTCATACCATTTTGATATAAGGTTGATATCAATTTTCAAGGTGATCATGTTTTTTTTGTCTTTGACAATTCCAGTGGTTATTGTTTCATCTTCTATAAGATTTGGATTATTTTTGATTTGTATGATCTGTTATCTCCCAGTATGACATGCTGCTTTTGGTCTTTTAATTATAAAACAACATTAAAACATTAATGCAATGTTTTATTGTTGTTAATCAAACAATAAATGAGTTAACTAAAAAAATACTAAATTTTGTAGATATCTCCTTTCTAGATTTATTGCTACTTGATCTAGTGTACAATTAAAAAAATGTAATTATAATTAATTTTGTCATTAATAAGGGTTTTTAAGTTGATGTTTGCATTCAATTTTTTGTTAAAATAGTTTTGCAATAAAATAATATGAAAAAAAAATTGGGTTTAAAAAGTCAATTATGTTTTTGTAAGTGTATGCTTAATAAGTCCATTTGTGTGCTTAAATTTTAAATTTTTTTTTTTTTTTTGAAAAAAAAAATATTTCAAAGTGAATTAAATTTTTTTTTTTAATTCAAATTATTTATAATTTAGTTTTTAGTTCTAATGTTTAATGTTTCTACTTTTTTTTTAAGAAACAAAAAATAATGATGCCTTTACAAAAAATATTTAAATATTAAAAATGCTTATGACTTAAGATTTTTTTTTCTTACTTGCAGTATCTTCTAAATCTGTTACTGTAGATAGATCTATGTTTGATCTATTTTCTACTTTTAGAAATGACCCTTGCTACGCCACTAGGTGTTTTGGGCATCATGCAGTTTTCATTTAGTTAATTTTATAATAATTATAAGCGAATGCTAAAAATTTGCAAGATTCTTTATGATTTTTCAAAATTTCAAGTTTCAAATTCAAGATTATTTGAACAAGAAAAATTCAAAAGACTAAAATTCTCTTGTTCAAATAGATTTCTTTTTTAAATTAATTCCTAAAAAAGCTTGTATTTATAGAAAATGTTTTAATTTAATATCGCTATAAATAAATATAAATACAAATGATAATGGCTTTTTCATATTCTATTCAAAATTCATAAAAAGCTTTTTATGCCTTAGTGTAGGGTGGAGTAATCTAAGCCTATTTTAAGCTATTTCTGACTTTAAGTTATCAAAAAACAAGGTGCAGGCTCTTTTTCTGAAGAAAAATGTCTTAAAATTGTGATGGGACATCCTATTATGTAAATTTAACAAAAAAAAGTACTAATTAAAATATTCTGAAGGGGTCGAGGGAACCCTTATTTGAATCTGTCTACATAGATCAACATTACCCTTTTCACTGCAGTAATATTGGTCTATGTAAAATTTGGGTAATTCAACTTTAAAATACTGCTGCTTATAGGGAATTTTACATACATTCTTTATATAGCCACGTTTTATTAAGTATATATACAAAAAATTTAATTTTAAAAGTAATTTTAAGATATTTTAAGTTAAAAAACTGCATCCATACACAGCATATAAATAACTGTAAGAATTTTGAAAAGTAAATAAAAAAAAATAGAGTTTTAGAACAGAAATAATGTTTTACAAATCTTTTAAATAAAAGAAAAACTCTGTTTTTTCAATATCTGTTTTTTTATCATCAAATGCTATTTTAGGTTTAACACTCTTGCTGAAAGTTTGTTTTTTGTACTTTTTTTCCTTGTTTGTTTTCTGTAAAAGCTATTTTAATTAGTAAGTGACTCAGGCCCTGGCCCCGGCTAAAACCGAGACTTTTTGAAAACTCAACCCCGGCAAAATTATAAGATTTATCAGAAGTTGATAGCCAGGGCTAGAAAAAATATACAATATTTAATATATTATAATTTTATGCTTACATTTACTATTTCTTTAATACTGACATATATTTATATATTTTTAAACTTTAATTTATTTCCAACAAGATTGCAAGCAATCACTACTAAGTTATTTAAAATAGAGAACAAGTTAAAATACTAGGAAACAGTTAACTGAAGACTTAAAAAGTTGTAGGTTGTATTTAACTGAAGACTTGAAAAGTTGTATAAAAAAGGAAAACATAAAGTAAGAGTTGTAAGGTTTTTTTGATGTTCAAGGAATTAAACTGGAACAATAAAATTTTTTATAATATGAAAGTTTTTATAGCATGAAGGGACAGATACAGTAAAGGATGCAACTTGCTGAATAAAAAGCCAAGTAAGAATGGTTTTTGGTTTGTCGTAATAGAGATGATAGTTTGTTTGAGCATCGATGGTGATTGTATTTGTAGAAAAAAAAATAAACGCAACCTTACAACAATGGGAGAGTGGCTCAAGCTCGGCAGATAAAGCAGGTCTAATTGCATTTATACAATGTGCTTTTAGACTTTGTCTGAAAGTAAGAGGGTTGTTATTTGTCAATATAGGAATAGTAACAATATTTTTTTGCAGTGATTAAAAAGTTTTTTTGTCTAAAAAAATTGTGGGTTTTAAGTCCAGAATTTTAATCCAAAAGTGACTGCCAGTGTTAGGCTATTACAGAAGAGAGATCAGATTTAAAATCAGCTGCTTGTTCTAAGCAATTAAAATGTGAAGATTTTTTATCAAGACAAGAATATAAAGTTGAATCATCAGCAACTAAAGCCACTAAAACCACAGATTTCATGAAAATCGTTATTGCAGATAAGAAATAATACAGGAGCAAAAATAGAACCTTGTGGTACCCTTAAAGTTACTTGAAATAAAGAAGAGGGTAGGCCTTCATATTATAAAAGATTAAGGTAATTTAGGTATCAGTATATAGAGAAGTAGCAGCTTCAGGAGAAAGTGGAACTGGTAGAAGTAAGAAAACTTGAAGAGAGTGTATTTTATGAATGAGGTTTAGTTAGGAAAAAAAAGTGCTCTAGGTTATTCCTATTTGAGAAACAGCATAAAAGAGGAAGGCTAAAACCTGATGATCATCATCATCATGATAATAATGATGATAATAATTATAATTATGATGATCATCATCATTATCTTGTTAATATTGATGGTTTAGATAATTCTGTTGATCATAAAATGTATATATGTATATATATATACTAATAACATTATGAATTTTGAATAATAAAATATACTTTAGGATGTATGTTTATGTAGCCCCAGTCACAAACCCAACCCCAGCCTCCGGCTATATTTTATCAAACCCGATATTTAATAAATAAGGACAGATAGTAAAAGGATGCAACTTGTCAGATAAGCAGCCAAGCAAGAATGAGTTTTGGTCTATTGTAATAGAAATGTAAAAATGTTGTAATAGCTCATTTGAGCATTGACCATGATTAGAGAAACAGCATAAAAGAGGAAGGCTAAAGTCTGATGATGATGGTGATCATGATGATGATCATGTTGATCATAATGATGTTTTTAAATGCATATATATGCAAAATCAAACACAAATTTTGAAGAAGAAAAAAAATGTACTTTAGGATGTATAAATGTGCATAAACATTTATACATCCCAAAGTACATTTATACAAGCCCAGGCCCCGGTCACAAACCTGACCCTGGCCCCAGTTATATTTTATCAAACCTGGCCCTAGCCCCAGTCAAATATCAACCCTGGTTGTTTACTATACTTGGGTTCTATTTTTTGTTTGTAACTTCTTGGCATTTCAAAACATTTTCAATGTTTATGAAAATAATATCAAATTTTAAGTGAAAAAATATTTGTATAAATCATAATATATCAAAGAAAAATATTATAAAAAAAACTCTTTCTAAGTTATAAACTTCAAACATGTTTAACAGAACTTAAACAAACTCATAAATAGTTAGGCCTGATGAAATCAGTATACAATTTTTATAATGTGAATGCTACATAATTAAATAAAAAAATTGTTTTAGCAATATAACTATAACAAAAATTACTGATAAAATCTCAATTTGGTATTTGAAAAAAATTTCTTTTTAAGATGCGTGGCTAATAGGAACTTCCAATGATTTCTTTAATTGCAATTTTTTTAATAATTTTTATTTTACCTCATTTATCACTTATTTAAAGTAGAGTGTATAATTGAGTCCAATTACTCTTAGTATATTACAAAGAATTTCTGATATATTAAGCTGTTAGATATAAGACAAATTGTCATGCAGACACACTTTAGAGTTTTATTCAAAGAGCTGATTTATTTGTAATAGATATAAAGCTGGCAATGCTGAGCAAGCATTTTTTTTTTGGTGGAGAGAAAACGGAGTAATGAAATATAATGAAATAGGAATAATGTATTTTTTTGTATTAATTTATTTTTTTTTTTTTTTCAATTCTGATTCACTCCCAACAAGGCTGCAAGCAACCACTATTAAGTAAAAACTTACTAGGAAAAAAAAAGAAATAGAGTTAAAGAGCAAGGAAATGGTTGACAGAAGGCTTGAAAAGTTGTAGGTTGTATGAGTCAGAAAAACATGAAGATGGGAGAGAGTTCCAAGAAAGTGCATCATTAGAAGAACTAGCCCAAGTATGACAACATTATTCAATACAAGAACGAATAAAAAATTTAAGAGGAAGAGAATGGAATTAGGAGTAAGAAATGTTGAGCACAATAAAGAGAAGCAACCTTAGCAGATGCTAATTTGCAATCGATTTTATATATGGTTTCCGCAAGAGGTCAGTAGTGAACGATAATCCAATTAGATGTAAAGAAGAGGACTCAGTGAGAGGGTTGTCATTCATCAATATAGGAATGTTGACAGTTGTTTGCTGTAAATAAATGAGTTTTGTTGGAGTAAAAATTCACAAGCCACTGCACCAATCTGTTACAAAAGTAAAATCAGATTCGAAGTTGGCTGCCTGTTTTAAACAATCAAAAAGAGAAGACTTTTTGTCAAGGAGTATAAAGTTGAGTTCTCAGGAACTAGACCCACTTTAAATGTAAGATTGTCAGGAAGATCATTAATGTAGATGAAAAGTAAAACAGGCCCAAGTATAGAACCTTGGTACCCTAGAAGTTATTGGAAATGAAGAAGAGTATTGGCCTTTGAGAATGACTTTAATAAAGTGATAAGAAAGAAACAATTTGATAGTTGTTATAAAAATATCTTTACAAATATCTAAAACTTTTGTATATTTGGAATTATTCTTAGGATACCCGAATTGATTACTTTCTTCCTAAAATCTTGATAATGGGAAACATAGCAGATCTTGCATGTCTTAAAATAAATAAAGTTAACAATAAACACTAGTGTACATTTAATAAACTTTATTCAACTTACACTAGTGTAAATTAAATAAAGTTACATGCATTGTGATGCTTCAAAACTTCTCTGCGAAACAATTTTCAAATCAAATCTATTGTGAATTGAAGTGTGTGGAAATCTATTGTGAATAGAAGTGTGTGGAAAGTATAAGTAATAATTATTAGTATAAGAAAAAAATATGTAATGTGAAAATAAAGGTAAAAAAAAAAGCAAGATTTCTGGACTCGATGGCAGTATATGTGACCATAATAAGTTACATGTTTTATTTTACCAAGAGCATTGATGTTAATCTTAATTTCCGTATAAGCCGACAACATTAGCATTTGTTGAGCAGCCACTACCCAGTTATCGTTTAGCATTTTGTCGTTTATGAGTAACAAGTCAATTATAACACAAATCATTTTAACCAAGTATTGACTAAATCTCTCAAATGTTTAAAAATCTGGGCTTGAAACCCTGTTTTCCTGTTTAGGTCTATCCCAAGATGGTTGCTAACTGCAGATTATAATCAGACAAAATGGCAAGCATCAAAAAGTAATTGATTTCTTTTTCTTTCTTTTTTTTTTTTAATGATTTAATTGATTTAATTGGAACAAAACAAACATCCAATGACAAACTGATCCAAATGAATATCAAAGATTATAAGATAATTAAATATAAAAAGGTTTGTTAATGATATTTTGTTAATAAATTTTTCACAAAAAAAATGTTTATAATCATAATAAAGAAAAAATACAACAACTAGATAATCAGACACAAAAAAGAAGAGCAAAACATGAATGCAATTCAGAAAAATAAATAAAATTTAGCGAACCAAAAAGTTAAATTTATATGCAGTTAAATCTAAAATTACTCCGACAACAGCAAAAGCTAAAACCAAAAATCTTGAATCAAGAAAATAAGTTTAAAATGTAATTTTAGTTAATTTTAAATGATTAATATTTATAATAAAAAACGATGGAGTTGAGTTTAAATTTTATCATTGACAAAGCCTCTCTCGCAATGTTTATAATTTAAGTTATGGGCGTGATTGTACAGCTGTGTTAGTCAAAATGGTTAAATAAGTGGATGTTTTTGTAAATAATTTTGTAATTAATTGAATTGTGTATATTTTCGTCTTCAAAAACAATGATCCTGGAGTTAAAAGAAGACCTTCAGTTAGAAAAATTAGTACCGAAAGCTAATAGCTAATGTTTTAAAAATATTTTACACGATTGTAACATTAAACTTTGGTACAAACTTAACACCTGGTACATATGACCACGCTATAAGTTTGTTTCTGCCTGGTCATCTTACTTGAGAAAGGTCATTTAACTTCTCAAAAAAGCTTAACAGTATTACTGTCGAGTTTATTTATACTTAGACGTAATAAACTTTTGTTTATTAAAACATGAATGATATAATTTTATAATTTTGTTAGATAAGTCTAGCTCTTTTTGCCCCAAGTAAGCTTACTATCTTTCAAGTAATGATTGTTTATGTTTGTTTTTATGCTTATCTATTAAGTAATAATTGTTTATAATTAGTAATTAATTATAATATGGTATTAAAATTTTTGTTATCATCTATTATGAATTTTGAAACCCTGTTAGATTTTGAATTTAAAAAACAAATTTGTTTTTTTTAGCGGGTTCACTTGGAGATTTTAGTAGGCGAGCATGCCAACGACTATGCTCAAATAGCTGCAAAGGATAAACTTACCGAACTTCAGTTACGAATGAGGCAACTTCTTGACCAAGTTGATCAGATTACTAAAGAGCAAGCGTATCAACGAGTATGTTATTTTATTTATGCTTAAACTTTAATTTTTTCTGTTTTTTTTTCTGTATTCTGTTTAATTCTATTCATTTGTGTACTAATTTTTATAAACTTTACAATAAACTATGGCTTAAAATAAGTGCCAGATTTTAGCACCCATTTGACTTGCGCTAAGTCAGTCTGAGGGAGTCTTACTATTAGTTGTTTGTCTGGCAAAATGACATTTGTTTTTTTGTCTCAATCGTTAGAAGATTGCCTCAAAGGGCGCTCATTTTGAGCTTTGAAATTTTTTTTCTAATAATGGTTTTTTTCTAATTTTTACCTTCTTTTTTTTTTATGAAAAAAAGTACAGGGAAGAACGCTTTCGGCATACAAGCGAAAGCACCAATACACGTGTTTTATGGTGGGCACTCTTTCAAACCGTAGTCTTATTATGTACTGGCTTCTGGCAAATGCGACACTTGAAGGGATTCTTTGAAGCGAAAAAGTTAGTATAATTTCGTTTGACGTTAATAGAAAAACAATTTTAATAGAAAAGGTTGTATTTAAAAAAATTTCAAGAAGTTTTTGAAAGAACGTGAACATAAATGGAATTTTTTAATCGCTGAAAATTTTTCAAGTTCCTTATTTATCTGGCAACCTAAGGAATTTTAGTAGGCAAGAGATAAAAAAAACTAGATAAATAAACTATAATTAATATTCCTTTTAATTAATTTTTGTCGGGTTTTTACTTTTCTTTTGGGTATTTACATCTTTTTCTTTCATTTTGTTACTCATGCGTGAATTAGATTTTTTATATTGGTGCTTCTTTTTTTTTGCGTTTTTTAAAATTAAACTTCCATTCCCTTTAATGTTAGATTTTGTTTTACGGTTTATTTATAGAATTTAAAGCATTCTGTACAATTATTTTTCAAATATATAAAACTCCTGTTAGAATAGGAGAAAACCAAAAATCGAGTCGTTATAAAAGCTCAAATATTTGAATTAAAAAGATTTTCATTTTGAAATTTTTGTTTGTTTCATTTGCTAACCTTACTTAATTTGTTTAATGTATTTGAATAATTGTAGTAATCCTATTACCATTTGTATAATATGTTATATTTTATAGTATAATAACTTTCAGGACGTATAGTACGGATTATCGTAGGTCTTTTACCCTAACACTTTCCGTTATTATAAAAAAGATATATCAACAGCAAATATAGCACAAGTAGCAATATCCTTATAATTCCGTATAATCGTAAAACCTGAAATTTTATTATACAGTAATTAAAATTTTTTCAAAAATTCATTTTTATATCAATAAAATCATAGATTTCTAGTTTTTTCTTGCATTGCAAAAAAAAACTTTGGTATCTACATCTAATCTTTGCTTAATATGATTCAATATCAATTTTTATCCATAGCAAAAAATGGAACAAAAACGCCTCCGTACTGACTATAAAACAGTATTCAGCTATTACTTCTTGTTTATTGACTTGACTTATGCGCGTTCATTGCGCACAAGACAGGTATTTGTACTACTTTATGTTCTTGTTAAGGTTATTCGTGTCTCTATATCTAAAAGTTGCACATGATCTCAAGTATAAATGGAGAATTTAGAAAATAGTCATACTTCTTAAATGTCTTGAATGTGAAACTTTTGTAAATTTTAGTTCCTTAAAAAAGTACGCCTAGGTATTGTGCTAAAAACTTGTTACAATAGTTACGATTTACTACTTGTAATATATTGTGTTTTACTATATAATTTTCAACTTTTTAACTTGTTACATAAACTGAAGGCGCCAATGTAAACGGGGCTCAGCGATAAGACTAAACGTCTTCTTCGTGCTCCGGTCATTTATTACATATATACGATATTTATTATTGTAAATCTTATTAAACGGCATAGGAAGAAAAAAAAAACCCCCCTATTAGCTAATAAAGTAGCGAATGAGAAATTATTTATCTACTACTATTTCTAATAAGAACTCTAATGCAAGACAAAATGATTTAGTTAAACTTAAGTGTGTTTGGCATTAACCACTTGACGAAAACCCTCATGTTGTAGCATTTCGTAAATTGTGTAAAAAAATGACAATTGAGTTTTTATTCTAGCTGTTGTGTACACTATCAAACCAATATTTATAGACATTTCTTCTGATAACTTTCCTGGAAAATGTTTACACGGAAAAAAACAGAGTTCCAATGAATTGCTATACGATATGTCTAAAATATATACATATCGAAAGAACTTCTCTAAGTATTGAAGTAGGATCAGCTAATCTAAATTCTATGATGGGCACCAATTTTTTAAATAACTTTTTTAATGAGTTTGGAATGAGGTTTAGTAATAATGGGTAAAATTGTAGTTTACGTAAAGACAACAACCCAAGGGCGGATCCAAAAGAAGGGGGGGGGCAATGGGACTTCCTTACATGATTTAAAAAAACATTTTTTTGTATTTAGTATTTTTAGACTTATATAAAAAAAGCATACTTGATTTGTTGATTATTTTAACAAATTATATTACAAATTCTAATTTACGATTTACCGACTTTGCAAAACGGTCAATCAGGTTTTCAACATTTAATAGAATTTCTCTGTGCACATTAAGTAAGGCCAATCCGACTAGTCTGTTTTCTGTCATTCGTGTTTTAAGCCAATTTCTAATTCTTCACAAGGTTGAGAAGCTACGTTCAGCACTGGCGGTACTTACAGGACATGACTTGATAATTTAAAACAACTTGTGAGTAATTGAATATTGCACCTGGTCACACAAATCAAAAACAGAAAGATCAGTAGGCAGTGGTATGATTCCTCCCTCATCTTTCATCCCTATATATTTTCACTGCCATAGTTCAACTTCCGATGTAAATTCAGGTGTAGGTAAGTTTTGGATAATAAGTCCAAGAATGACGCCATAGACATTACTGATTGCAGAAAGAGTTTCAACAAATCATTCAGTGTAATAATTTTTTTTTGGAATCAAAGCATAGATTTGAAAACAATGTAAATTTTCATTAGAAAACGTGTATTTATGTCGAATATCAACTAATCGCCTGTAATAATCTTTCATTGTATTTGAATATATATTTTTCCAACATGTCTGTCGTTGTACTTGTACTTTTGTAGGTACTTTTGAGCAGCCGTGGCGCAGTGGTTAAAGTTCTGGCCAGAGCCCAGAGGTCCGAGGTTCGACGCCGGCTCTAGCCCAATAAGCGACATTGGTAAGGAAGAAGGCGTGGACTTCTAGTTAAATGCTCTGCCGCGGTGCTCCGTGATTAGACCGTAAGGACTTCTGGGAGCACCTAAAAAACCTATTAAAAAAAAAAAAAGGTAAACCTATAATCTTTTTTAATTATTGTTTTTTCTGCGGCTCTAAAAATCTCCTTAAACATTTCTTCGCAGTTTTCTCTTTTATGTTTAAAACATTCATTAGGCCTTTAATGCAATTTTTGCTTTATCTGATCTAAACTTTTTGCAACAACTGACTGAGCTCATTTGTTAATGAGAATACATGTTCTGCACAGCCTTAAGACACAATAAAATCACTTTCTCTAATTGGTAATAATAAAATGTTTGCTTTTGATGAAGATGTTCTGCTATTCCATTTAAATATATTGTCCAGTGCATCAGTTATTTGTGGAAGCTCAACGCTAAACGTCAGCAAAGCATTATGTCTTTCAATCCATCGTGTTTCACAGAGTGAAAGCAGTTGTGAATTTATCTTTATTTTTTTTAAATAAAATTTCGTTTTGCAGAAGCATTGAAAAAAGCAACAACTTCGGTAATAACCCCTAAACAATTTCTTATTGCTTGTATGTTCGAATTCTTGGATAAAGTTAAAAAGCATTTGACGCAACTTGTTAAATTTCAACTACGCTCCTTTTTGCAATGACGACATAATGCTACAACCATCTGTTCACACACCGACACATTTTTCTAAAGGAATGTGTAAATTTTTTTCCAACATTTATTACCGATTGACCAATAACTTTGCCGTTAAGAATAGGTTTATCATAAATGGATGCATTACTTTTAGTTTGATGATTTTTATCAAGCAAATCAACAAACCCAACAAAATCTTCTCGAACTGATCCATCAGGCATCAAATAGCATAATATTGTTGTCATTTGACTGATGTGATGCATCAGTTGTTTCGTTAAACATAATAGCATAATAATTTTATTCTCAAACACGAAACAATTTGTTTACAAATTTCTTCTCCACAACATTTAACTAAAGCATTTTGTGTAGTTTTGCTAATGAATGTTGCAGAAGCTCTAGCTGTTTTTAAATGATTTTCTAGATTTAAATCGAAAATTACCTTCATTTGTTATTACATCAGAATCGTCATCGTCTATGCCTAATAAGCTGCCATCATCTCTGTGGTCTCTAAAGGGAATATTTTGCCTTCTTAAAAATATAATTGTTTTAACAATAGGCGTCAATCGTTGAAGATTTAAAAGAATTTTAGAGAACAAGACAGAAAAAAGAAAAAAAACATTAAAAATAGTCTTTTGCGAAACCAAAAACCTTAAGGAATATTTCTACATTTCGGCTATCCCTAACATTCAGTTTATTATGTCACTTTGAATATACTTGAAGCAAGCATTACCAATATTTAATTAATAATAAAATATTAAATTGTATTATTAATAATAAAATTAAATGAAAAGTAAATTAATAATAATAATAAAATGTGTTGTAATGTTTTATTTGCAAAAATAAAAACCGTGGTAAGTAATTAAATAGAAAGAATCAAGAGTTTAGAAATTCCTATAAATTCTTTTTCGCTTTTAAACTTTCAACGTACTATTTTGACGCAAATTTTAAACCGGACTATTGAGATTCCAATATAAGACGTCATTTCATTGTTACACTGATCAGCGTAGTTAAGGAGAGATCCGAAGAAAAATATAGCGTTTAGGCCGGTAAAAGATTACTACATCTGTCCTACTACATCTGTGGAGTAGTCCAAGATCATCTGTACATTTTCGTCCAAGATCATCTGTACTTTTGTTTTACTCTAATAACATCTGTCCAATATTATCTAAAAATTCAACAATCCTAAACAACATCTTTAGAAAGATGTAACTACATCTGGTCATTTTTCTGATTTTAACATCTAGAAGAATTTTTTCCAGAAATAGTTACATCTGAATATGTAATATTATATAGTTAAAATAATGCATTGTTAGTTAATTTTTTTTTTTCAGATGTAATTACATCTGAAAAAAATCCTGTATGTAGCTACATCTGGTTAAAATAAATGCATTATTAGTTAATTCATCTTAGATAAAATGCATTATTAGTTAATTCATCTTAAAAATAACTTTATCATAAAATCTACAGATGTAGTTGCACAGGTGTTATAACACTTTGATAATTTAAAAGATGTAACGACATCTGTAATACTCATTTAATTTTTTCTTAGATGTTTTTAAACATTAATCAAATTTCAGATGTTGCTGCACAGATGTTATTATACCATATTATATTTACAGATGTTGTTGAACAGATGTGATTAGTCATGGCAAAAACTGATGTTGGTTACCCTGACCCTTTAGGCCCTTTCATTTCAAAAAATGCCGTTTTTATTTTGTGTGCGTTTTGATTGGTTTGTTTTTTTAAAATAATCACGAAGCTCGTTGCTTTATTTTGTTTACAAATATTCGGTGGTTTTATTATCTACGAATTTCAAATTTTAGCTTAATGCTAAAACTTGAAACTCGTAGCAGAAGTTATATAAAAGCTGAAACGTTTCTGTTTAATAATTTATTTAAACGATTATAAAGAGATTATGGAAGTAAATTGCTATGAATGAAAACTAATGTGAAAACTTCAATTCTAACGCTTTTACTGTTTACGGAAAGATAAAATAAGAGGTTTTTAGTCATTTATTGAATATCTTAATGCTGTAAACAAGGAGACCTTTTACTTTCGAATGAAAGAGACATTTTTAGGATGTAAATACTTAACACAATGTTTCAGCTGTTTTTATGACACTGCCCCGTCGCGTTTTATGTATTTTAATTTTGCTTGATGCTTTGGTTAAAAAAAGATTTATAAAAAAATTATATAAGAAAAGCTTAAATTCTACTTTTTAAAAATATATAATATTAATACTCAAAAATAAGCGGAAAACACAAAAAATTGAAATTTAAAAGTGTAAATTTTTGTTTTTAAGAAATTCAAATCGTTCGAATCTCTTCTTAACTACGCTGACTGGTTAAAGTAGTTTATTAAGAATTAAAGATAAAAATTAAAATTTTAAGAGTAATATATATATATATATATATATATATATATATATATATATATATATATATATATATATATATATATATATATATATATATATATATATATATATATATATATATTTATATATATATTAGGGTGGAGTGAATTTTAGTTTAGCCTGGGTGTACAAAAGGTGTCTATTCATTTCAGAAATACTCTGGAAAAATATCAATGCTCTAGGAAATTATCTTGAGGTTCCTCAAGACCTTTAAAATTTTAATGGGTCCCTAAACTTATGTAAAAAAAAATTTTTCAAAAGTATGTCATGTTGGGTCTCAAAAGAAGCAAAATTTTATAAAAATTTCAAAAATAACAATTATTTTATTTAAAAATTATTATTTAAGATTTTTTTTGAAATTATAATTAAAAAAAATAAACTTTTTTCATTTTTAGTTTAAAAGGTCATTTTTTCTGCAATAAACTATAAAATAACAATTTTTTAAAAATAATTATTATTTTTGAAATTTTTAAAAACTTTTGAAAAATTTTTTTTACATAATATTAGGGACTTATTAAAATTTTAAAGGTCTTGAGGAACCTCAAGATAATTTCCTACAGCATTGATATTTTTCCAGAGTATTTCTGAAATGAATAGACAACTTTTGCACACCCAGGCTAAACGAATTGTAAAAAGAACTAAAATTATCTCCACCCTAATATATATATATATATATATATATATATATATATATATATATATATATATATATATATATATATATATATATATATATATATATATATATATATATATATATATTTATATATATAAATATAAGAGTATGACAAAAAAAGAGTTTATTATTCAAAGTTATATAAAAAAGCTTTGTGGGTTGGTGAAAAAGTGCCCCCCTACTCTTACTTGATGGTCTGGATCTGCCCTTGACCCAGGGATACACAATAAATCGTGATATAAATTGAAAATATAAATCAAACCATAAATGTTATATATAATTAAAAAAGTCTGATCTTATCGTCAGAACTTATAAAAATGCAAATATATAATTACATATATTAAATATATATACACAAAATAAATATATTAAGACATCTCTTTATAATAGGAAAGAGAAAATACAAGTCTTACAATTAAAATGACAAATACGTGGTTGTTATAAAAAGTATATCATCAATAGATAAAACAAAATCTTTAAGTTTACTTTTAAAGATCGGAAATAAATTAGATATATCAAAATTAGGTATGACAATTTTAATCCAAAGATATGGTGCTCGAAATGTAATGCAAAATTTGTTAAATTTTGTTTTGCAAATCGGTTCATAAACAAAAACTTTATTTCTAAATAAATATTTATTAATCGGGTTTAGAAAAAAAAGGTCTTTAAAGATAGGAAAAGTTAAATCGTTTTTCCACATGTAAATAAAGCATAAAATGTTATAAATATTGAGCTCTTAAATATTAAGTATTTTCATATCCATAAATAATGGTTTGGAATGAGTAAAACGATCCGTAAAATCAATCAATCAGATCGCGTGCTTCTGACGGCGGTAAAGGCATTTTAACTTACTTTTTCGGTGCTTCTCCAAGCTATGTTGGCATAGTTTATATACGTTTGAATAAATGAGTAATAAAGTTGGGTTAGTTTTGGATTTATATAAGACTCTGTTACTTATAGATACTTTCGAGCAAATATAGTTAATACGCGATTTCCATGTCATGTTTTCGTCGAAAACCATTCCTAAAAATTTACTAACAAAATCTCTTTTATTTCGACTTCAATATTTTGGGCAAATTTTAGGGTAAATAGCGTTTTTTAGAGAGCGAATGGAAAGAATCCGTTTGGTTTTATTAATGTTAAGAGTTAACTTTTTACATTTGAACCAAATAGACATGTTTTTAAGTTCATCATTCATTGTAGAAAAGAGTTTGGATATGTCATTATTAGTCAGGAATAAGTTGATGTTGTCAAATATGATACTCATTAATTTGAGGCTTTACTTAAATCATTTATATAGATTAAGAACAAAAGTGGACCCAAGATAGAACCTTGAGGAACACCACAGGAAATATTTAGAAGATGGCTTTGGTTATAGTTATTAATAAAAATAAATTGTTTGCGGTTTGATAAGTAACTTTGAAGCCATTTTATAGTTTAGCATTTTTTTCCGTAGTATTTTAGTTTTTCGAGCAGGATTTCATGATCGACAGTACCAAAAGTCTTTGATAAGTCAATAGAAACACCTAATGTAAACTGGGATCTTTGAAAAGGAATTCGAGACTTCTCGTACAAATCGGATGATTGCATGTTTAGTGGATTTACTTTTTTTGAAACCAAATTGATTATTATATAAAAGATTATTGGAAACAAGATAGTTGTATACTCTATTGTAAACAATACGCTCTAAGATTTTTAAAAAGGTAGAAAGAATAGATATAGGGCAATAGTTATTGATTTTGCAACAGTCCCGTTCTTTCAAAATCTGAATAACCTTTGTAATTTTTAGTAGATCAGGAAAAACTCCTTGGTGGACAGATGATTTATAAAATTTAAAAAGAATATCTTTGAAATGATCAAAACACTTGATAATTTATGTCACCATTAATTCCATCAGCTAGATAGCATTTTTTTTTTTTAGTGATTTAAAGGCATTTTCAAATTCATCAAAAGATAATTCTGAGTATATTTCTTTGGAACACTTGCAATCATCCATTGGTACTCAGACATCATTAAAGGCGACTGGGGTAAAGGGAACTTTATTTGGCTAATGTAGGGCTGATTTCGATAACGTATTTATTAAATTCATCAGGTTTAGCTTTTGATTCATGATTACATTTGTTATCAACTATAATCATTTGGGGGAGGGAATTTGAGCATGTTTTTTGATTGCCAGTAATTTTAATTGTCAGTAATTTCTTTTATTACTTGCCAAGTACGCTTAGAGTTATTTTTAAATTTGAGTAATATTCTAGAGTAATAAATTTTTTTTTAAGCATTTACGAATTTTTTCGAACAAATATTTATAATCTTTGTATATTTTTTCATTTTCAGATGATTTCAATGATACTTTATGTACAACTTCTATTTTGTTTTTGATGACTTTTTGAAACCCTTGGTAACTCAAGGGTTATTAAAATTTTTAATTTTAATTGTATTTTCAATAATAGGAAAGTTGGCATCATATACGGCGTAAAAAATTTTAAAAAAGATCTCATAAATGGTATCAGCATTCCCCTTGAAATTAATATGGTCCCAGTGCAAAAGAGATAATTGATTTTTAAAAAGGTTCATATTAGTAAGATTAAAATCACAAATAAATATTGTTTTAAAACTATTATTAATCAAAGCGTTTGAGTTAAGATTCAGAAATATTGGGATCAGAAATGTCACATTTTAAATTGTCTTTTTGAATGTCATTATTAAAGATATCGGTTGTTATGACGTCAATTAGAGACGTTGAGGTTTTTGTTACCCTCGTAGGACGATTAATCAAAGGAACTTGACCTTATTATATATAAAGCAATCCATGTTAAGATCTCCAAAAAGCAAACGTTTTTTGTTTTCTTCTAAGCCTTTTTTAAAGCTAATTTATTCCAAAAAAAAATGCTCAAATTTATGTTCACGCCGTCGGGTGGTCGATAGCTGGGCGCGGATTCACAACTTTTCCGTAACTCTTGCGTAGCTGAGCAAAAGTTACGAAAAACTTACGCAAAATATTTTTTGTGTAACTATTTGGTATTAACAACTTTTTCGCAGCATTGGCGCAAAACTTAGGCAAAAACTTACGCAAAAACTTACCCAAAAGTTAAGGCAAATATTTTATAACTATTTGTATAAAGGAAGTACTTAGTATAACTAATTTTTTTTTTTATTAAGACACACAGGGCAATGTGACCAAACAGTGAATGTTTCTTTTTTAATGACAGGGCTTAATTTTACTTACAATTTTTTTTGTTTTTGTTTTTGTTGTTGCTATATTTAAAAATGTAGCAAAACCATATAGGGGCTATTCAAATAATACGTGACATTCTTATATGGGGTAAAGGTGTTTGAAAGTGTCACCAAATATCACATGGGAGAGGGGATGGTTAGCCACAGTGTGACATGACAAAATATTTAAAATTTAAATTCTAATCACAGCGGAATAGTAAACCTTTAGCATAAAAGTACAAATTAAAAAATATATTTGTTGAAAAATAATGTCACGTTTCAAATATTGTGCGGCCGTGGCGCAGTGGTTAGAGCGCTTGCTTTATAAGCAGGAGATCCAGGTTCGAAACGAGCTCTGGACAAATTTTCGCGTCACGGTAAGGAAGGAGGCGTGAACTTCCTGGTTAAATGCACTTCCGCGGTGCTCTGTGACAAGACCGTTAGGACTTCTTGGGGCACCTAAAATAAAAATTGAAAAAAAAAAAAAAAAAAAAATAGGGCGGGAGAGGTTGTTTAAAATGTTATATATACAAAGAAGGGAGTCAAAAAACAGCAAAAAAGTGTTTCTTTGTATTTGAATTGCCCCATATTGCATTTTACTTTTAAAAGTAATAGCATATATAGCATAAACAATCTTTCAATCTATTTTGAGTATCTATTAGCAAAATAATCAAAATAATAATTAATTGGATTAAAAATGGAACAAATAGGAGTCGGTTGGTTTTTTAAATGAGATATCAATTATTAACAAAATGCTACACATCTATTATTTTAAATATAAATATTACAAGCACTCATTAAGCAATAATTCGGGCATATTTGTTCAAATCCAAACGGGTAATATAAATTGTATTATCCTTGGCTTATATAAGATAATTATTCGGCTTCCTGTATGATGCCATCAGTGAATGCCCATTAGTTTTATTCAACCCTAACCCTAAACTTGCAGCGAACCTTATTTGTAAACATTACTGGCGAAATAAACTAGCTAAAATATGCAGAAAACTAGCATTTGAAAGAACTTTTTTTTCTATTTTTAATACAAAAAGAAAAAGAAAAACAATATGAAATTAAAATTTTGAGTCATTTTTTGGCGCCCATACCGGTCCTATAGTACCAAAAAGGTCTCGATTCACCCTTGATCAGATCATGCAACTTATCTTGCATTGCTTCAGGAAGTTAAAATAAAGTACTTTAGTTAAGCATAAAATTTCACGTTCATAAAATAATGGAAGTGCTATACTAAAGTGTTTTTTTTTAACTTCTTGTTTTCATTCTTACTTCTCATACCCTAAGGTATAAGAAAACATCATGATAATTGTTAAATTTTCTTTTCAGTGGTCTTGTTTTATCATATTATTGACTTGAATCAAAAACACTTTTATTTGCAATAGGGAATAACAGTTTCATCAAATAAAGAAATTGCTTCAATAAATTCAAGAGATACATTTGATTGCATTCTAGTATATTGGAAACTATTTATAAACAAAATTTCTATTGTCAGAAATACAAGGAACATTTTGAAAACATAAGGAAAAGTTCAACAACTTTTCCATTACATACTATGAAAAATACATTATATTTTTCATAATCTGTTATGGAAAATGTTTCAATTGTATTAATTAGTAAAAGTTGAGCTTGAATTAAAACCCACTCGTTTTTTGTAATTTTTTTTTCAGTGATATTTCAGATTGAAAATTTATGGTACATACTTGCACTAATAAAAACATGATTTTTATATTTGATGGATAGCATAAAATTAACTCGGTAAATCAGGTACATGCAGTATAAAAAAGTTTGACTCTTTGACAGAGCAAGTATTAATCAAATCATAACAACAAGTATTGTAGTAAGTTTTCACCAAATACTGTATAATCTAATAGCTGCAACCAGTGTGAACAATATGCTTTCATCTCAAGAGTTGTAATACTATTTTCAAGAGCAACAGATAATAATTTTACTGAATTGTGAAAAGCACTATCACCTCATTTGGACTAACTGGTGGGTCAAGGAAATTTTTATGGAATTTCTGCTCTTTGCAATAACAAACTACACCAATGAGAATTTATATAGATATACAAAAAAAAAAATTCTACCAAAACAATTTAAACTATAACAGAATATGTTTATTATTTGCAAATAACAATATTATTTACCAAGAAATTAGGCTTTAAAAAACAATTTTAAAGCTTAATTTTTTTAATAATTTAAATTATCCATAGATATTAATATCTCCTGATAATTGAAATAATTAAAAACAGAGCATTATTATTCAAAATAATCGTTATATTGTTATACCTTTAATACCTTTGAGTAATTAAAATTATCGAAAAACATAGCATCATTATTCAAAGTAAGTTTAATATTTAGTTTATAATACTTTTTTACTTTAATAGCCCGATTACTCAGAGATAATTTTTGCATTATTGTATTTTGAAATAGTCTTGTTCTCATTTATAAATTAAAAAAAAAAAAAGATTTGAAAAACTAATAAATTGATTACATATTTTTGTGAATATTGTATCTATATTAGGACAAATATTTTTTTCTCATACAGAGAGAGTGAGAGAGTGAGTTTCTCTCTCTCTCTCTCTCTCTCTCTCTCTCTCTCTCTCTCTCTCTCTCTCTCTCTCTCTTTATGCTAATTATGCAAGTTAAAGTATATACTTCAATAATATTATTGTATATATTTTTGTATAATATAGTATAGAGAGTATAGTATAGATACAACCATAAGTTAATATAGTATGGATATATCATTATGATGTATCCTTTATCCTTATGATGCATCATTTTGATGTATCATTATTATGATGTATCATTATGATATGATGATCATATAGCATTGATGTATGACAATAACTAGTTATTAAGTTAATTTATTTAATAAGTTATTGGCATACTGCAAAACTATACGATATATCCGTACTATGGTCGCTCTTCTTGTTTTAGCTAGGCTATGAGAGAGTGAACTATCCATTATATAGATTGAGTGTATATTTTTTAACCTTAAATTTAAGGTGAAACAAGTTTTATAAAATAAGTTTATGTAGTACATCTAAATTTTTGGTAAATATACTGCTATTGCTGTTGTTGTTAAAAAAAATATACATTGTTGTATTATTTAAATAAATAACTTAACGTATAGCAGTATAAAATTAAGATAAAATTATATTTTATTGGCAATAACAAACAAAATCTGAAATGTTTTATAATAATAAAAATGCCATTTTTAAATATTATTAGATGATTTAAAGTTACGCCAAACTTAAGTCAGAAAATAGCAGACGTTTTTTTCTCTCGTAAAGTTTGCTTAGCACTTTTTAGGAAAATGTTGTGAATACCGTTTTTTAGGCTTTTTGCGTTAAGCTTGGTTTCCAATAGTTGTAGAAATGTCGTACAACAGTTGTACAACAATAATGCTTTATAATGGAAACATTTTCTTGCATAAGTTGCACAACTTAACGTCGGTTGTACAACAAAATTTATGTTGTAAAATAAAGGTTGCGGAAATAGAATCAAACCAATCTCGGCAACAATTGTTGTACAACAATAACGCACAAATGTTCCACAACATTTCTACAACTATTGGAAACCAAGCTTAAGTAATAACTTACGTAAAAACTTAGGAATTTCGTAAGTTTGTTTCCGCAAGGTTTGTGAATACCATTTTGCGTAACTTTGAACTTAAGCAAAACTTACGCAAACTTTACGCAAATTTTGGACTTACGACAGTGTTGTGAATCCGCACCCTGATGCTAAATAATATATTTTTAGATGTTTTGTTTATAATTTCAATAGTAAAATCATTCCTAACCAGGGTGCGGATTCACAAACTTTACGCAAGAAAAGTTACGTCTGCTATTTTCTGACTTAAGTTTGGCGTAACTTTGAACCATCTAAAAATATTTAAAAATGGCGTTTTTATTATTATAAAAGATTTCAGATTTTGTTTGTTAATGACAATAAAATATAATTTAATTTTAATTTTATACTGCTATACGTTAAGTTATTTATTTAAATAATACAACTACAGTTTGTTTTTTTAACAACAACAACAATAATATTTACTAAAAATTTAGATGTACTACATAAACTTGTTTTATAAAACTTGTTTTCACCTTAAATTTAAGGTTAAAAAAATACACACACAATCTATATAATGGACGATTCACTCTCTCATAGCCTAGCTAAAACAAGGAGAGCAACCATAGTACGGATATATATTATATAGCTTTGTAGTATGCCAATAACTTATTAAATAAGTTAACTTAATAACTAGTTATTGTCACACATCAAAACTATATGATGCATCCATACTATATTAACTTATGGTTGTATCTATACTATACTATCTATATTATATTATACAAAAATATATACAATAATATTATTGAAGTATATACTTTAACTTGCATAACTAGAATAAAGATAGCCATTCCAGACAAATTTTATGTAATTCAAATAAGCATATACAATTTACATCATTGTGTAGAGCTTGAATTGACTTAAAAAATAAGGGGTCATTCAGCTTTTGAAGTTAAGCGGATCCAAAGTTATTGAATTTTTTATAGTGCAAAAAATGATGATTTTTTGATAAAAAATTTGCAGTGATATGGCACCGAAAAAGAGAGTATTTTTGGATCATATTGAATAACTATTGAACCGTTATTACATATGACTTGAAATTTTCCATATTGATTCAACAACTATAAGTTAATATACACAAAAATTTTTTTTTTAAAATCTGTCGGGATTGCCTAGAATCATCTATTTTACAGACTGAGGGTTTTTACTTATTTACTTAGTTTTGGTATCATATTGACTCTTGAATAATTCTTGAACCGTTATTACATTTGACTTGAAATTTTCCATATTGACTCACCAAATATAAGAAAATAATATACCAAAATATTTTTATTTAATTCCAAATGGATTGTCCAGAATCGTCTATTATATAGACTGTGGGTTTTAACTTATGTACTTAGTTTTGGTGTCAAATTGACTTTAGAATAACTTTTGAACCATTATTACATCTGACTTTAAATTTTCCATAATGATCCAACAAATATAAAGAAATAAAATACCCCAAAATTTTTTTGTTAATCGGACGAGATTTATCAGAATCATCTATTTTACGGACTGAGGGTTTTCACTTATTTACTTAGTTTTTGAAAATAAAATTTGGGGTTATATTATAATTACACCATACAAATATGCATAAAGGAATCATGGAATCCAAATAGTACATCATTTTGAAATTATTGTATAATTTACAGAACGATCAGTAAATTACTACAAAAAGGCTGCACATACCAATTTGGCATATCGACTTTGAATATATTTGATATTTTTGAACCGTTATTAAATTTGACTCGAAATTTTTCATGATCCATTTTTTTTTAATCTGACGAGATTAACCAGAATCATCATCAGAATCAATTTTACAGACTGATGGTTTTCACTTATTTACATAGTTTCAGAAAATAAAATTCAGAGGTAAATTATAATTACACCATACAGATATGCATAAAGGAATCATGGAATCCAAATAGTACATTATTTTGAAATTATTGTATAATTTACAGAACGGTCAGTAAATTACAGCGAATGGGCTGCACAAACCAATTGGGCATATCGACTTTGAATATATTTAATATTTTGCAACCGTTATTAAATTTGACTAGAAATTTTTTATAATGATCCAATTTTTTTTTAATCTGACAAGATTATCCAGAATTATCTATTTTACAGACTGATGATTTTCACTTATTTACTTAGTTTTGGAAAATAAAATTTGGGGTTATATTTTAATAACACCATACAAATATGCATAAACAAATCATGGAATCCAAATACTACATGGAATCCAAATACTATTTTGAAATTATAAAATATTGTACAGACCGGTCAGTAAATTACTGTGTAAAGGTATTGAAATCTGTTGGAATTTTACGGAATAACCTATTTACAAGACAGAAGATTCTTTAATAAAGTTAAAATTTAATTTTCAATGAAAATAACATACAGCTAATGAACTTTCTGAAATTTGGAGTACTTACAACAGCAATAGGGAGGTATAACAGCAGATACTCTAAAAATGTAAAAAAAATTATTATTAGAAACAAAGATACATAATATGTTTAAAATATTTTTTTAATTAGTTTACAAAAATTATTAAGAATTAAATTTTAAAAAGGTATATATATATATCTTATATATGCAGGTTGTTAGTATAATAAGTATAAAATAAGAAACTTACTCTTTGAGATTGTTTATGTGAACTATGGTCAACGCTTAAGATAAAAAATTTAAATAACATAAAAAAATTATTTTATTCTAAAACTTATTTCTTGGCTTTTAGTGAATGATTAGAAGAAGCAAGTTTCAGTTACGAAACAATCTAATAATCATTTTTAACAATAGACACCAGTGAGAAGGTAAACCAAGTTGTCTATCTACACAAAACATCACAACAATAACATCACAATCACAAAACAAAATGAAACATATAGCGATGGTTATCTGGAGGACGTTGTCCTCCAGATAACCATCAGCCTTTCCCTCTACCACAACACATTTTATCCTCCACTCTTTAACCAACTCAATATCATATTTATCTTCATATCCATCGTATAGTATCTGAAACATGCAGTCTTCATCAAATTCATTGTCATCTAGAACACTTACAACGAGCCCCGAATACCATAAATTCTTGCCATCATCATCTACCATTTTATGTTTAATTCTTTTTCCTAAAAACTTTGGAACCCGTCCCTTTGATGTGCCTATTCTTATTTTTTTTCCAGTTTCCATTAATAACTTTTTTTTTTTAATGTTAACAACATTTCTTGTTTTTCATCAATCTGTCTTATAACTTAACATTTTATTGTAGTTGCGCGACGTTCTGGAGCTTCTTTTAAAAATGTAAAAATAGATAGCAGGTTGGTTTTTAATGCCTCAATACCAAACTTTTTGTAATTTTCCCCTTTTCCCTTTTCTCCTAATTGCAACCAATTTTCTGGAAATTTTTGCTGTAGTACTTTTTTCTAAATTTTATTTGTCTTTGCAACTTCTTTACTATTTCATTTTCAGTGCCTAAAATTTTTTCTAAATCCTCCTTACACAAAATTAAACCTCCATCCTTTCCAATTTCTGTTGTCAAAAACTCTTTCTCTTCGCTTGCCTTTTGTTCCTTTATTTCTTTTTCTAAGCTGCGCTTGTCTATCTCATCAATTTTGTACTGCAATATATTTGCTTTTCTCTCTCTGTACTTTCTGATATACCCTTTTCAATGTCTTCCTGTGATTTTCCATCTAACCAAACAGCTGTTTTGTTGTTGTTAAACATGATGACACCAGCTGCAGCTACTGTTGTCATGTTAAGTTTTATTTTTAACCTGCGGTCATAGGAAGCAAAATCACGTTCAAACACAACATTAGTACGCGGACGGTTTTGAGTTTCCTCAAGCACATCATCACCAGGATTGTGATATTTTCCTCAAGGCAACTGGTCTCTTAACTGACTCTTAATCATAACAGAACATGTGCAACATATAACTTCAAGACATTCTTGTGTTAAGGCATCCGAAAGTGGGTCATTACAGTTGGAAAATAAATGATCAAATACTTCATCCTTGGTGAGATATTTGACATCAAAAAATCTAGAACCACTTAACATTTTAGATGCATCAGAAGAACAACAAACAAAATAGTTGAACATTTGTGACCAAACGGTATTCAAAGAAAATATATGACCCTCCTCTTCAATAATACGAAAAAGAGGTCCTGATATTAGTTTATTAAAAATTCCCAGAGCTCTAGTTGAAGCGTGAAAAATAATTTTGTCAATATCGTGCCTAATTGACTCAAGAAGGAAATTTGAACCATCAAGATTGAAAACAAATTCTTTAAGGTGATGTTTATGAAAATACGCTGCTCCACCAAGTAAAAATATAATGTTAAAGCGATGATGCAGAAATGAAACCATAAAATTTTTAGAAAACCTTTTATACAAAAATGCCTTCCATTCATCAGCTTTTCCATTCTGCTGATCACCATGTCTATAGGTTGTAAATTTTGAAAGTTCATACAAAATATCAAAAGTTGCGCATTTTTAAAACCACCATGAATACTACCTTACTGCTCAACCACTTTTTCCCATTTTATGATTGCTTTTTCTGCGTATATTCCAAGATTGTGGATAATGTGTAAGCCACAAAAAACATGATGCGTTTGAGAAATTTTTAATTTTTCATTTAAAGGAAGCTTATCATAGTTTTCAACAAAAGGCAAAATTGCTTTTCTCCAATGTTGAAATTGGCTAAAAAAACTTGAATTAACTATAGTGCGATCAGTCATCAAAGATTTAAATGAAAAAATAAGTTTCCTAAGATCATCCTCATAGTTTTCCTTTTCTGGAGAAAATATCTGAGACATATCAGTGAATAAATTTTTTAGCTCTCCAAAATAAGATTGTGCTTCTCCCGAAAACATATATTCTATCCCAAACGTGTAGCTACCAGATGATGTTGTGACTTGAAAACTACCAACCTCCCTAAAATTATACTTTGTGCTATCTGTATGAAGAACATTGTTTGTACTATTCAACCTAGCCTCTCTCACTTGAGCTTTTAATAAAAGGTTCATTTCACTAAAAAATTCAGCAGCCAAAGATTTTTTTGGAAGTGCGCCACATGAAATTCCAGCCATTTTTTGTAGTACAGTTCTGATAACAGATTCAACATTATTAACAGAAACATTTTTACTTAAAAGGTTGTAATATACCGAGCGAATTTCATCATTATATTTACCTCCTTCAAAAACTTCAACTACATTTTTTTCAAAAATGTTAACTCTTTCCTTAAGCTCTTCTGTAAGATTTTCAAAGTAATTTAAACTCTTCTTTAAGATTGAATCATTCATTTCATCAGATGTTTTCAAAACAGCGTTTTCAATTTTTTTCTTTAAATACCATGCCGTTTGTCGATCTGATTGTGAGCGCTTTCTAGCCATATCAATTTCTTTTTACAATCTTAAATTTATTTGCAACAGTTGGTTAATCCTACAATCCTTTCTAGCTTCTCTTTTGTTGACATTTCTGACATTATATCTTAACAAGATTGCTTAATATTTTTTTTTAAATTCATTTTCTATTTAATTGTCAATTTTTAATTTAAGATAATCAATTCTTTGTTTATATTTCTTTATTTTATAGGTAAAATCACAATTAGCAGAATTATTAACTAGATTTTCATGTTCTATTACCCCAATAGAAGTTGGGGTAATACAACTTTGAAAAGCAGAAACATCTTCTGTAACAAATTCACAAGAATTGCAAGAAGTATTGATAGAACAATTATCAGAAGGTAGCAAACTATTAAGTTCAGGAACTTCAGGACAAAAGGAAAGAACAGAGCTTAAATAAGAATTCCTCAAAGTAAAATGTTTGGCACGATTCAGTTTTGCAACATGGTCTTTTGATTTTTCAAGACACTTAGCAAGCATTACTCTAGTGATAGGGTATTTACAGTAGGTTGTGAAAAATACAGAGAGATTTTGCCATGTCAAATCATGTTTATCTTTTTCTTTGCAAATGTCTAATTAATTGCTATTTGTAAGACAAAATTTGGATATTTGAGGGAAACAATGCCATCACCAATATTCAAAAAATCCATAATATTGTTGTAGCTATTAAATGGGTCTTCGGACAATAAGTTGGAAGCTACAATTAAAAGTAAAACTAATTAAAAGTAGGTAAAAATAAAGAAAAAAAGAGTAAAATTTAAATAAGAGTAAAAAAGATCAATCAAATTTGGTTTCAATAAATAAAATTTTTAAAATGCAAAATGTGTGCGCTACATTGTCTTTATTTAAAAAATTAACTAGTATGAAAGTAGGACTCACTATTGTGGCTTATATATGGAACCACTATTTTGATTTGACTATTGTTAACTTGTAAACCTAAAACAAAAGAATACTCAAACATAGATTATCAAAAATCATATTACTTTCAGCAATTAAATTAAACATTCGAAAATAAATTTTACAAAAAAACTGGTCCTATGTTATTTGGTTTTGGAAATTGGGGTATGGTGTACTGTTGTGAACTGTTGGCACAGTCTGGTAACTTGTCTAAAATAAAATTGTAGTATGTCACAAACTAATTCATACATACATTGTATCAAAAAATGGAGAAGTATTTCTTATTAAGTAACAATTGTATGAATACTTATTAAAAATTCTTACATATTTCCATACTTGCAAACTTTCTTTGAAAATTTTTTAATTTTCTGTTTTGAAAAAAACAGTTTAAGAAAGGCCAGTCTGTAATTACAATAGCTAGATTGTAGTCTTTGACAAAACTTTCTTTGATGAAAAATCCAGCAAGAATTCCTTTGAAATAATTAAATTTTTAATTTCTATTTTATCCAAATTTTAAAAATTTCACTTTCTATTTCATTTTCAGAATAAGAATGTAAATCATTTACTAAATGTGAGTAACTGTTATTCACATGTTATTCAAAAATTTTTTAAACAATACTTTTACAAAAATTTTGATAAATAAAAAAACCTTGTTATAAGAATTTTTATTTATTTTGTATTTAGTTTTTATTTTTTCAGACAAAAAGATTAACAAAAGCAAGGTTTATATTATTTAAAGCAGTTATGTATTATGTTAATAAAATTAATTTTCCTATTTGACTAGCTAATTTAGTATAAAGAAGACATCATCAAACTTTAAAACATATAATTTGTTAAAACTAACGAAAAATACTTTCGTTTGTTTGGATTTTTGCGAAAAATCAAAACAAAAAAAGTCAAGCGTAAAATAAACCTTATAATATATACATAATTTGTAAATATAAATCTAAAGTATCATATTCTTAGGAAAACATAAATAAATACTTGGTTTAAAAAGTGAAAAGGCTATACTTGCCTTTTAGAGAGGGAACATTTTTTAAAAGGCTTTTTTCCCCAATAAATCGACTCTAAAGTATTCAAATGCTGAGAACTAAGAATTTATGTATAAATTTAAAAAATGTTCCCCTTTCCATTCGATTCATCATCCTTTTTTTTACTATGTATGGAAAGTTTCAATCAAATTGGATGTGTCTGCATACCAGTGGCGGATTAAGACTTTTCGGGGCCCGGGGCTATTTAAAAGTAGGAGGCCCCGTTCCACTAACAACGACAAAAATGAGTAAAACAAAGACTTTCTTGAAAACGCTATCACTGATATTTATTTATATACAAATCTTATACTTATTTTATTGAATTAAGTTGAGAGATTTTTTTCTGCTTTTCTTCCCCGCAAACTCTGCAATCACATCGCTGAAATCCAAAGTTTCTAATAATTTTGACTCAATAGTTAATCTTGCTATATTACTTAAACGACTATGGACCATTGTTGATCGGTGCATGTTCTTAACTTTTTTAAGAGTAGAGAATGATCTCTCAGCCTCGCAATTTGTTATGGGAATAGTTAGAAACAAGCGATATGCTATATAAACATTTGGAAATACATCAATAATATCGGTTTCAACAATCCAATTTAAAACATGCAGAGGAATCAATGTGCTTTCAGTCTCAGATTTATCTTTTTTATGCGAAAAAAACCCCGGAGGCTACAACTTTAATAATGTTACAAATTGTTCTATTTCAAATATGAAACTATCTTCTAAATCATTTGAGTACACTTCTACAATTTTTTTCGCGCTAACTTGCAATTCCATGGTACTAATAGTTAACAGCTTCGATAGAAATCCAAATAACTTATTTAAGAGGTTGTAACCATCACCTCTTATAGTTAATTGTGTCACAAGTTTGTCGATAATGACAAAAAATGTATTCACTCGAAACTTGTTGGATACGCTTAAAGAATCAACTTGGTTTTCTCCGTTGCTCAATTTTTTAATTACCTTTCTTTTGTTCTTATCCGAATAGTCTTTTTCAATAAACGACCTAAGTTTTTTTGATTCATTCTCAAATCTCCTAAAGTCGTTTCGTAAGTTTTTTACAAAGTCAATTAGTGAAAGTAACATAGAGCTTGCTGTATGCAAATTTAATTCAACTTTTTGAAGAAATTTGCTAACTACATTAAACCTCTTAAGTATGTGATGCCAAAGTACAGCCATGAATGCAAACTTTAGCTTGGTGATCTTATAAACACAAAGCTTCATGACGAGTATCAGATTTTTCTTCTGTATCCTCAGCTATATGACATAGCGCTGCATGAATCCCATCATAATTTTCTACTAAACTTTTTGAAGCATCTGACCTACATGACCATCGTGTATCTGATAGGCGCTTGAGTGTAAGATGATTTCCTTTCAATAAATCTCATCTATGTGTTGAAGCTACAAAAAATGAATACAAACTCTGGAGAACGTCAAAATAGTTGATAGAATTGATGCACTCACTGACACTGCACTGCCCTACTAAATTTAAAGAATGTCCAGCGCAGAGGATATGAAAAGCTAATTCACTCCACTCTTTTAAACGTGCTTTCAATCCAGAATATTTGCCAGACATATTGCTTGCATTATCGTATGCCTGTCCCCGACAATTGGTTATATCAATATCATATCTTTCCAGTAGATCTAAAATGTCAGTAATCAAAGATTTACCGTCGTGGCTTTTGATTTGTAGAAAACAAAAAAATCGTTCATACACGTGGCCATTTAGATAATAACGAAATATCACAAAAAGTTGATCCACGTGAGAAATATCAGGAGTCGAATCTAACCTCTTCCGGCTAAAAAACGAATAACCGCTACTATTCTATTTAAGATTGCAGACCAATAATTAAATTCCCTTGTCGTAATTGGTTGAAAAGAATTTGCAAACATAACAAAATACACATCCAGTGGATTCAAAAAAAATTAACCATTTTCTGTCACACTTTTTGCCATTATTCATCGCTTTTTGAAAATATTTAACCGAATAATATCTGTACTGGTTTTTGAACATCCGCTTCGAAGATTCGCAATTAGAGTCTTTGTTTTGAAAAAAAGCATACCCCCTTGTTTAAATACTTCATACGTTCATTTTCCTTTAACTGTAATGGCCATAAAGCAGGGTCTCCGCGTAGAATGGTATCTAGGAAAAAAAATCATGATAAATAAGCCTAATAAAAAAATAATAAGTGACAATTTATAGAATAAAAATATTAACTGCCTAAAAAGTAAATAGTTCATTTAGCAGATGTTAGAGGTGTCATTAAAGATAGTAAAAATTGGAGTACCTGAGTCAAGCTCATTATTATGCATTGTAGATTCAACACTTTCAACTTCTTGAATTTCATTTGAAGCACCTTGGCAGGATACCTCATTTTCCGTGTTATTGTTTTCATCTTTTCTTTCATTGTTTTTATTATTATCTACAGTTTGTGGAAATTGCATATTAGTTTGGTTTGATGAAAAAAATTTTGTCATTTTCGGAAGTTTAGCTACCATTTCCTCTCTCTCCTTCTTCAATCTTCTTTTACAAGCTCCACTTTCATATTTTTTTAGCATTTTAATTATAACTGTATAACCTGAAAAGTGTTAAACTATTCTTTTTTTCTCTGTCACGAATTTAGCGCTTCAGCTATTAAATGCATTCACACAAGAACTCTTTTGTGCGGAAGAGTACAAAAGTACAAAAATAAAAAAGTACAAAAGAATTGTAGAATCGCAATCGTTAATGCATTTTCAATAACAATATAAATATTCAAGTCATTAATAATTTTCCGAAGGGAATTGTTTTTGTAGCAATTTGTACTAATGTTACATTCAATTATTGCTATAAGGCGCTGCTACCAATCTAGTAATTTTTTTTTTGTAGAAGTAGTTGCGCTCCTTCGTTGTCAAAGATCGGAAAAAATATATAATGCAGCGTTTTTGTTGATAGTTATTTAATTTTTATGCTTTTGTTTTCACACAATTTAGTAAATTTAACTTTGGCTCTTTTAAGTTAATAAAAGATTTAATTTTCAGAGTTAACAAAAAATTATTTACTTTGAATCGGGGCCCCTTAAATTGTTGGGCCCGGGGCTAAAGCCCCCCCTAGCTCCCCATAATCCGCCACTGCTGTATACTTATGAGATCTTACCTCCTAAATCTTAATTTGAAAAAACGTTCCCGCGGCAAGTTTTTTTTAAAAAAGTGGCTTCAAGATATGAATAATATATAAGTAAAGCCAAATGAAGCTTAGTACTTTCTATATCATTTTCTGCATCATCCTTACCTTCTTTGAGTCCCTGACTGATTATAACAGTATATATATATATATATATATATATATATATATATATATATATATATATATATATATATATATATATATATATATATATATATATATATATATATATATATATATATATATATGTTATAAATTAAAAAGATTAAAAGCGTTTCTTATAAAGGTTTTTTATGTTTACGATGTTATTTATTTTATATGAAAAATTGTAATATTGTTTAATCAGCGAAATAAAAGTTAAATAAATAATAAAAAAAAAAAATATATATATATATATGGTTGGAAAGAGGTTGAGTAACACTAACTGATGCTAAAAACCTCAAGGCGCTTGCGTAACCATACTAAAAGATATAAGAGAGCAAAGTTTATGAAAATTACGTGTTTTTTGTCAAACGTCAAATATTTTTTGTTAAGCCGTGGAATCGCTAATAAAGAGAGAAAAAATATTTGTGCTAATATAGATACAATATTCACATAAATATGTAATCAATTCATTAGTTTTTCAAATATCTATTTTTTTATTTATAAATGAGAACAAGACTATTTCAAAATACAATAATGCAAAAATTATCTCTGAGTAATTGGCTATTGAAGTAAAAAAGTATTATAACCTAAATATTAAACTTACTTTAAGTAATGATGCTATGTGTTTTGATAATTTCAATTATTCAAAGGTGATAAAGGTATAACAATATAAAGATTATTTTGAATAATAATGCTCTGTTTTTATTTATTTCAATTATCAGGAGGTATTATTAATATCGATGGATATTTTAAATTATTAAAAAAAAAGAGCATTGTTTTTTAAAGCCTAATTTCCTGGTAAATAATATTGTTATTTGCAAATAATAAACATATTCTGTAATAGTTTAAATTGTTTTGGTAGATCGTTTTTTTTTGTATATCTAAATGATATCTCATTGTTGTAGTTTGTTATTGCAAAGAGCAGAAATTCCATAAAGAGTTCCTTGACGCACCAGTTAGTCCAAACGAAGTGATAGTGCTTTTCACAATTCAGTAGAACTATTATCTGTTGCTGTTAAAAATTGCATTACAACTCTTTAGATAACAGCATATTGTTCACACTGGTTGTAGCTATTAGATTGTACTGGATTTGGTGTCATGAAAACATACTACAATACTTGTTGTTGTGATTTAATCAATACATGCTCTGTCAAAGAGTCAAACTTTTTTATACTGCATGTACCTGATTCACAGAACTAACTTTACGCTATCCATCAAATATAAAAATCATGTTTTTATTCGTGCAAATATGGTACCATAAATTCTCAATCTGAAATATCACTGCAAAAAAAAATTACAAAAAAAAAGTGGGTTTTAATTCAAATGCAACTTTTATTAATTAATATAATTGAAACATTTTCCATAACATATTATGAAAAATACAATGTATTTTTCATAGTATGTTATGGAACAGTTGTTGAACTTTTGCTTATGTTTTCAAAATTTTTTTTAACTTCCTGAAGCAATGCAAGACAAGTTGCATGATCTGATCAGGGGTGAACCCATACCTTTTTTGGTACTATAGGACCGCTATAGGCGCCAAAAAAATGACTCAAAATTTTAATTTCATGTTGTTTTTCTATTTCTTTTTGTATTAAAAATAGAAAAAAAAGTTCTTTCAAATGCTAGTTTTCTGCATATTTTAGCTAGTTTATTTCGCCAGTAATGTTTACAAATAAGGTTCGCTGCAAGTTTAGGGTTAGGGTTGAATAAAACTAATGGGCATTCACTGATGGCATCATACAGGAAGCCGAATAATTATCTTATATAAGCCAAGGATAATACAATTTATATTACCCGTTTGGATTTGAACAAATATGCCCGAATTATTGCTTAATGAGTGCTTGTAATATTTTTATTTAAAATAATAGATGTGTAGCACTTTGTCAATAATCGATATCTCATTTAAAAAACCAACCGACTCCTATTTGTTCCAATTTTAATCCAATTATTAATTATTTTGATTATTTTGCTAATAGATACTCAAAATTATGTTTATGCTATATATGCTATTACTTTTAAAAATAATTTCACGTATATGCTATATGGGGCTATTCAAATAATACGAAACACTTTTTTGCTAGACTCCCTTCTTTGAATATGTAACATTTTAAACAATCTCTTCCCGCCCTGTTTGTGACGTAACATTATTTTTCAACAAATATATTTTTGAGTTTGTACTTTTATGCTAAAGGTTTACTATTCTGCTGTGATTAAAAATAAAATTTAAAAAATTTTGTCATGTCACACTGTGGCTAACCACCCCCTCTCCCATGTGATATTTGGTGACACTTTCAAACACCTCCACCCTATATAAGAATGTCACGTATAATTTGAATAGCCCCTATACGGTTTTGCTACACTTTTAAATATAGCAACAACAACAAAAAAATAATTGTAAGTAAATTTAAGCCCTGACTTTAAAAAAGAAGCATTCACTGTTTGGTCACATTGCCCTGTGTGTCTTAAAAAAAAAAAAATTAGTAATAATAACTACTTCCTTTATACAAATAGTTATAAAATATTTGCCTTAAATTTTGGGTAAGTTTTTGCGTAAGTTTTGCGTAACTCATGCGCAACCTTAACTTTACGCAAATGGTGCGAAAAAGTTGTGTATACCAAATAGTTACGCAAAAAATATTTTGCGTAAGTTTTTCGTAACTTTTGCTCAGCTACGCAAGAGTTACGCAAAAGTTGTGAATCCGCACCCAGATATTTTCATTTACGTAAATAGAAACTCCTCCACCGCGTTTATTAACATGTCTTTTAAGCAAAATCAATTAAAACGAGGAATATAAAAACGTGTAGTATTATTAAGGTCATTTGAGTTGATCCATGTTTCAGTTAAGCAAAATATATTAAAATCTAATAAATTTAGTAACTTATCAAAATTGCAACTGAGGCTTCTAATATTTATGCGAACTATTTTAACTTGATGCGCATTTCTGTCATTAAAATATTTAAAACGAAATTCTTCTAATTCATTTGGAAAATGATAGATGCAATCTGTAAACGAATTGATAAAAAAATTTTCATCAGGGTTGATGTTTCATTGGCCATAAAATTATTTATTTCAGTAAAATTAAAGATAAGGGATTCAAAGTCGTTGATTCCAGCCATATTTGAATATTTTAATAGAAAGATTTCTTTTTAAAGCTAGGTGTAGACTTAATGTCGAACAACAGGCTGTCGTTGTGTGTTAAACGATCAGCCTGTCGAACGACAGGCTGGTAAATATGTTTACATTTCGTACGATAAACTTATTGTCCGAGATTAGAACACCAGAAAACATATTGCAACATCAAACTCGTATCCAATGTGTCCACATAAGGTCAAAGTTTCCCAAATTGAAGATGGTAACTGCTAAGGCAAAACTGCGCAAAGAAGGTAAGTATGTCATTTTTAGTAATGATGTAATTCTTTACCGAGATCTCAGAAACTCTATACTATAGAGTTTCTAAGATCTCTGCAAAGAGATCTCAGAAACTGTATACTATAGTGTTTTTTGTTTTCAATTTTCCCTGTCCTATGGGCTCTTTTAATTTTAACAATATGAACCCCTAAGTAATCATGAAATATTTTTTTAACTTATAGTTCACTGCCGTTCCTGCTTTCGTTGTCGTTTTCGAGGATACCATTAATCCTAAGGTTGTTCCACCTTGATCAAACTTCGATCTTTTTAAGTTTGTTGTTTATTTTTGAAAGCTCATCGCTGTTGTTATTTGATTTGATATTCGATAAGTTATCTTTTGTAATAGAATAAATCGCGGTTTTAATTTTTTTGTTAAATAGGTCTTCATGAAAGGTTAAGCTAATGTTAACTTCATCAACTTCCTTCATAATCAATATTAATTTTTTTGAGTTCTTTAAAATGTCACGTTCCACTTTATCCAAGCGATTGTTTATTATTTTAGTGTTTGAACTAACAATGTTAACAAAAGTATTTTCCTGGTATTTCAGTTTTCTTCGGTCTCAGTTTTGAATTTCTTAAACTTTTCCTTGATCAAATTTTTGACTTCCTCAAGCGTAACAGACATAATTTAAAAACCTTTTACAAATATATATATACTTTTTTTATCGTTATATATATATATATATATATATATATATATATATATATATATATATATATATATATATATATATATATATATATATATATATATATATATATATATATATATATATATAACGATATATATATCAAATTGATTTGAAATTTGGCCCACTTATTTATCGTATTATTAGTTACAACATACACTAGAATAAAGTTTACTACTTCTCTCATTTAGTATTTTTTAAAGATTTTGTGCCCTTAAATTACCCAATTTTTGCCCAAATTTACAAAAATGCTATTATTTTATCGAGTTTTGGACCTAACTTAAATCTTTTAGTCCACGACACAATGACACATATAATATATCACCAGCCAAAATTTCAATCTTAAATAATAAACGGTTGCTAAAAACTCTTCGTCGCCCTTTACCCCATTTTTTGACCTTAATGATTAACTAGCAGAAAGCAACCCGTAATACGGGTTACGGTTGGTCTGTTACTTAATTTATAGTGACTGCTTTCCACAATTTAAAGTTGCGAAACCTTAACTAATACCCTGTAAAAAAAACGCCTTCAAATTAAAAAATTAAACCAGCTGTAAAATTAAAATAAATTAATTTACCAATTATTTAACGTTATTTGAGTAATTTACAACTGACATAGGTCATATCAGTGTATGGCAGAACCATTTTCCTACACATTACTAAGTTCAACACAATACGTTTTTAGTTACTGACACAAAATAATAACACTTCATCATGCCTTAAATTGACGAAAGATTAAAGCTAAATTTTTGATATATTTTTTATAACATGAACTTTAATTAATAAGATTAATATGAAGTGAACGTAAATTATTTATGAGTTAATAGTTTTTTGGTATCCCCTTGATACATGTTTTTTTAACAAAGGAAATTGTCTTTAAAACTATAAATGCACACAACTAAATCAATTTATTGTAAGTAACTAAGCAATTGAGTACAAATACGTTTCAAACAAAAAAAAGGTGATTTACAATCAAACATGTGTATAGCAAATTGTAAAAAATATGTAAACTTTGATCTTTTATATTGCATTAATGCGTCGTATAACAAACCTAAAATAAACATTGTAACAGATAAGTAGACATAAAAGAAAAACAAAACAAAACAAAAAAAACAACTGGAATACAATTTACCTGCTTTTCGGTAGCCTGTTGTCATACTTAAACTGCTGTCATGATGCAACTTGTCGGTGTTGTTTTACGACGTTATTTCACGTTGGCTTTTAGTAAACTTTAGTTAAATTTAAAAGACATAACAATAAATTTAAAATATTTTAATTAAAAAGCAAAAAAACAAATGCTTCAAAGAGCCAAACTAAAAACATTAAAGATAAAAAATCAAATAGATATTAATAAATTGCATTTATATAGCTAAATAGTCTTGGCTTATAGAAAATTTTAAAAGCAGTGTTTTCAATAAATTAAACTACCTATTAATTATTTTTAACAAACAGAATGTAGCATCATATTATGATGATTGGGTAGTGAATCAATTTAACTATATTTAAGTTTAATTGGTGAAAAACAAATAAAATTTAAATTAAAAAAGACAAAAACAAACCAAATATACAACAATATATTATAAAAAGAAATTACAAGTTTAAAAAAAAATTACAAAATTAAAAAAATAAAAATAAGTCACCGAAGAAAAAACGGCAACAAAAAAGTTATAATAATCTTCACTGATAAAGGACAAATAAATAGATATAACAAAATTTAAAAATATTTACAATTTTTTTTAATCAAAATATAAAGCATAACCTCACCATTTTCACAGGATGAAGAGAATGCTAAACATAAATTAATAAAAAGTTAATTAAAAAGAGTTAAACTTGTGAGAAATTTAATTTTAATAAAAATATGAGTAAAATGCAAACAGTTTAAAAATGTCATATTTATATTAAATAATTCTTTCACCTATTGCACATATTTCTCCGTAAAAAATATATAAAATTTAAAACACAGCCCTACCAGTTATGCCTCTACCAGACACTAAAGACAAAATATACCTCAGAATAATTGATAGAATTATATTTACTTATAAATAAATATATAACTATAATTTTTTTTACCTATTCCCTTCATTTCTTCCATGAAGTTGTCTAAAGTAAGAAAAAAGATAACTGAAGCTAAAACTAATAAAAACTAAACTAAAATTAACTATAAACTAAACCAAAAAACTAAAATAAACTTTAAATTTTAATATCTGTACCTCAGAAGACAAAGGTCGGTTATCCAGTTTTTTGTGAAAATGAGTTATGTATGAGACTTTTTTAGTTTTTCAGTATCTACAAAGGTATAAAGACTGTTTTCCTGCAACAATGTGAAACAAAGTTTGGTCAATATAAAGGGTCTAGTGTCCCCACAATGTTCAAAGGAAAAACGTCTGTAGTTCAGAAATGACTTTTCACTTATTTTATTTATTTTTTTATTTTTGTCAAAGTTATATTTCATGTGCCTCAAGACAAATTAAATGAGACAAATTAAATAAAACATAAATTTAACCATCAAGAATAAAAAAGCCAATAAAGACTAATTATTTTACTATTTACTCTCTCCTGGACAATTTCTAAAATATGACAACTGACTTGGACTACTGAGTGTACAGATATAAATGCTTTATTTAACTATACTAATCGCATAATTTATACTTAGTTTTTTTTCCAACTCTCCTAAAAGAAAAAAGAAAATAAAGCTTAAGTACTTGAAGTTTTAAAATTCCAGTTACAGTACAAATAAACAAATTTCTATTAACAATTATCTAATAGCAAAAACACTGACTTATTTCAGTCTTCAATTCTGTGTCTAAACAATAAAACCACTTATATGTATAGACGTTAAAATATCTACTTAACTTTTTAAAAATAAATTCACTAAACTAATATAACTAATACCTTTATTAGCTCTCTCTTGATCAACTAAAGAAAATAAATTTTAATTAAACTAACTTGATGTAAAATAATAGGAAGCTGTCTTACTAAGAATTTTAAATTTCTTCTCTATTATTGACAATATAATTTTAAGTATTACCTAAGTTCTTGGGCTTATTGTATAAAATTATAAAAACCTACTGTTTTACTTTTAAGTCAACAACAATATTTTAAAAAACATTTTAGTTACTTTATAAAAAAATAAAAATCCATTCAAACATACTACCTCTCTCTTCATTGTTGTCAACTAAACAGAAAAACAAACAAACAACTGATAGTAAATTTTCCCTTTGGTAGTAGGTTATTAAATAGATCAAAGATCTATAATCTGCTCTAACAGTCTACAATCTTATCATTAAACTTTTTTCTACAACCTGGTGTAATTTAACATAGATATATTTTTTCAAATGACAAAAATTATTAAAGTACATTATATAAACATAGAACAAATGTAGTGATAGTGGATTTAATCTAAAAATAGAAAGAACCTTTAGAAAAAAGCTTACTGCTTTTAAATCTACAAAAATTTCCAACTTACATTTTTTTATCTACATTTATTTATAATAAAATATGAATTAATGAGTTACCATTATTTAAAATTGATCCAGAAGCAACTAAAATAAATTATCAAATAAAAAGTTTATTTATATAATCTTGACGATAATGTTGAAATAAACAATATTTATTGCTTGGAAAGTTAAGTAACAAATGTAATTCAAGTATATTAAAATAAATGTACGAAGTTACTTGTTGTGGCTGGTGCAACTGAAGTTATAACTAAATAAAAAAATATTAAATAAAAAAGCTATTTTATCTATCTTATCTATTTTATCCTGATGATTATGTTTAAATAAACAATATTTAATGATTCTTTTTAAAATAAATTAAAAGACACTACTATTTGCTGTAAAATAAAATAAAAGACATTACTATTTGCACCAACTGATGATGCTACCACACCTAAATGACAAAATTTATTAAAATATTTAAAACATATTCAATGCTTTAAAAGAATATTCAAAAGAAGTTTTTAAATCTACAAAATCTAAGTCCTTACTGAGTTCTACCTGTCTGTCTAAAAATAAAAATTGAGATAAATTATATACAATAAAGTTGCTAATGACTTAAGTCGCTGTCAGCTAGCCCGTCTAAAAAAAAAATTGTATTCTCATTAATCCTAATCTATAATCTGTAAATAAACTTACTAATATAAACGATAAATAAACTTGAACTAATATAAGCTATAAATAAACTACTATATACTATATAAACTAATATAAACTATAAATAAACTAATATAACTATGTTACTAATATAAACTATAAGTAAACTACTATACACTATATACTTACTAAAAAGGCCTTCAGCTCCTTTTAACTGCTCTAAAAAATGAAAAATACTTGCTTAAATTGATCTAAAAAGACTGAAGACAAAACTGAAACACTTTACTAAAAAAGAAACATTGCACTAAAACAATATTTTTACCAGTCATTTTTATCTTCTTCTAAAAAAAAAAACAGAAAAATAAAAACAACGAACATCAAACAAATTTTAGTTTATAAACAATAAACAACATCAGTTCCTCTTGAAACTAAAAATTTATTAGCTCTAATCGGCTGGAAGACCTTGCTTGCATTTTAGTTTTATCTTTTTCTAAAAAAAAAAACAGAAAAATAAAAACAACGAAAAACAAACAAATTTTAATTTATAAACAATAAACAACATCAGTTCCTCTTGAAACTAAAAATTTATCAGCTCTAATCGGCTGGAAGACCTTGCTTGAAAGACCGCGTGGAGTAAAGAAACGCTTTTAGAAAAGCCTAGAAAGTTCTTTATTAAAAAAGAAAGTGAAACGACACTAACACTATTAAATTACAGTATTTATATTTAGAAGATTAGATAAATTACAGTTCATGTTTAGATAGTACTAAAAAAACTATTTTACCAGACATTTTATTTCTAACTTCTTCTAAAAAATGAAAACAGGCTATAAAAATTAGAAAAATAAAAACAACCAACAACAAACAAACGATTATTTAAATTTTCTATTTTAAACAATGAACAACATCAATTCTTTTCGAAAATAATAATATATCAGCTCTAATTTGCTTGCTGACCTTACTCGAAAGACCGCATGGAAAATATAACCGCGCATTCAAAAGTCTAGAAACTACTTAAAAACTAAGAAATGGTGTATTCTACAGAATACAGAACTGTCATAATCAACACGAACATTAGGCGTAACTATGCGCACTATTCATTAGCGTATTAATATTTAGATAAATAATAATTAAAAAAAAAATTTCAACTTTTTTTAGCTTTAAATAGTATCATACAATTTGAGAGAAAAAAAAACATTTGTAAAAGTTGAATACAAACTTTTTCTAATTACTGTGTTACCATCTTAATAAAAATAATAATTAATTAAAACCGCATTTAACAAAAGAGTAACTAGCGTAATTCATTCATTCATTAGAATCGTTTAATTAAAGCAGTCAGTAAAAGTCGTTCATTAAATTCCGAAAAATTTCCATACAAAATATTTAGTTGGAGTTTTATTAGTCACTTTAATAAAAAAAAGCATTTAAGAGGTGAGCTATCGCTTCACTTAGTATTAGCGAATTTCATTCAACCCCACAGTTCATTGTGAATTCATTGTGAACTGATTTAACCACATTCATTTAACCTATATTTCATTTAAACTACAATTCTTTTTTTCCCGTTTTTTTTCTCATAAGGGGCCGTCCATATAGGACGTCACCATTTATAAGGCATTTTTTGACCCCCTCCCCCCCTTTGTCAACTGATTGTCTTTTTTTCCTATATCCCCCCTTAAAAAGGACGTCATAAAATTGAGCACCCCTTCCCCCCCACAACCCCTATAAATATCATTCCGAATCTGATTAGGTATTTCCACGTATGTTTTTGTTCTTTTGCCTTTCTGAAAAAAAAAAAATTATTTAATATTACTTTAGTCTTATCCGACATATTAAATTTAATCAAAGTGTATCAGTGTATCAACTTGCCTCACTCATCATCTATCCAAGGACTTTTTAAGTGATCGTCAATTGATATGATTAGAAAAGAGCAGTCCGGTTCGTCTGAAACAGTTGAATCATTCGGAATATGAAGGCCCTCCGTTTCGATATCGTCCTCATCGACCCATTCAGCAAAGGCCGCGTTCTCTTCTACAGCAACTACGGACATTAACTCTCTTTTGCGCGTGGCGGCAAGGCGAATAGGCCTGACTTGCAAAACAGTAATAGTCATTCGGTTAATAACATTGGAATGAGTAAAGTTGACATGCTTTTTGAGCATGACTTGGGAGGCAAAATATAAGTTACAGTGCTTGCAGATTTTCTGAGACAAACTTGATTGCACAGAGGGACAAAACAGGTCGTAAGGAGGAGGTTTGAATGATTTCAATGATCGAGGAATGGTGCTCTGAATATTGGAAGCGATAAGAAAAAATACTGAAGGAAAACGATTCTTGCTGGCGATATCTGAAATGGATACAGCTTTCAAACCATCTTCTGACTGGCTGATTGGAATAGGTGGAGGCAGAAATCGACCAGGAATAACATGGAAGTAAGAGCTTCTCTTCAAAGCGCTACATCTGGGATCTTCACATTTCACAATTTGCGTGAAATATTGACTGGTGCGCACACGAGAGGCAAACCAGTCTTGATCCTTTGATAAGAGATGATGGACGTCGAGCTCCGTCTTTTTGTCTGAATCGATATTCCGCCATTCCGGAAGTCTCTGCACTGACTTTGAATGAATTTCTGAATCTTTGAAATTCTGTCTTATTAACACAAATACTGTAAAAAGTAAAGATGTGTTTTTTCCCGTCAAATTCCTTTTGGACAATCATTTGTAATATTCGCTTTAGACAATCATTATTAATTGCTACGCAAGTAATTCCCTTTGGACAAATATTTGTAAAACTCTATTTAAAATCATATATGATATTAACACTAAGTCCTTGGAGACGAATTACGCAAAAAGAATTAGCACGAAAACCCGTAGCGATCAACTAATGATACGTATGATACGAGAAACTACCAAGGGTTGAGCAATATATAATTAATTGTAATATATTCAATATATTTTTTATACAAAAATAAAATTTAAATAAATATCAACACTAATTTTTTTCCTATATTACGATAGATAAAAGTATAACATTCCCTTACGTTAACTCCATCAAAACACATGTTTATATAAAAAAATTTATATAAACATGTGCTTTTCTGATAACCCCCCCTCCCCCTTGTCCTATTTTGTCCTTTTAATATGGAATCCTCCCCCCCCCCCCCCCCCCCACTATTTGCATGACGTCCTTTATGGATGGCCCCTAACTTTTTTTTCTAAATAGTTAATTTAATTTCGAAAAAAGATTCTTGATCAGAGTAAAAATTTATACAAGATAACTTTTTAAGTTCAATGATATCAAATTTAACTTCCGAGAGTTTAAAGTTCATTTTTCAAAATAATAAAAAAAATATTAGTAAACATACGAAAACTTAAAAGTTTATAACAATTTTTTTTTCATCAAAAATTAAAATTTGATATCATCTTACTCGGAAAAGTATTCTCTTCAACGTGATTTAAAAATATTTGTAAAAAGTTTTCCAATAATTAATTAAGAGCAAAAGAATAAACATTGCCATAACTATTTTATTCTTCCCCTATTTCATTTTACCCTGTTATAATTTTATAACATGAAATGAAATTGAAATTTAGGTTAAGTTAAATGGAAATTTAACATTTTGCATATTTCTGCATTTAAAGTTATTGCATTGCTTATTGCAAAAGGCTCCCAATTTAAATGTAGTTAAAATTCAAAGTACTTAACACTTATCCAAACAAAAGGCTTGTTTTAAAACATTATCAATGTTATGTTACATAAATCAGTTAAGTTACTCTCATTTCAACACTTTCAAATATTTTTATTAGACCAGTTACGAACGTTTACAGTTTAAGCGCATGCGCAGTAGTTGGTAGGCAAAAATATAAAATTAACAAGAATTATAATTCAGACAACTTAATAAAGTTTAATCTAAGCCATGTCTTCTTATTTCTATTCTCTTGCTAATCCTGACAGAGAATTTTATTTGAAGAAAATGACATTAGAAAATAATGTTTTGCTTCCCGATCATTATGATATTGAAGAGAAATTTTGGAAAAACAATATTAGTTTGTTTCCTGAAGTCAATTATGGTGATGTATTAATATATTTAGTAGAATCAAAAAGTTTATATAATCAAGTATCCAAGAATGTTGATGAAAATTATTATTCTTATAAACAGTATGCTGGTATTTCAAAGTCTAAGTTTAATGAACTGAAGGAAATAGGACTTGATGCTGCTGTTCCAACAAGTATTGATGAAACTGATTTTTTGTATTCTAGTGAAACTGATACAGCAGAAGAAACTGATGAAAGGTGTATCCCAGAACCTTTGACATATCTATTCGAACCATTCGAATCTAGTCCTCCCTGTCTAAATACAGATAAGATAATGTAACTTTAAGATTTATCTTGTAATAGATTGTAAATTGTAGTATGTTTCAATATATACTTTCCCTTTATATAATATAATATATATTTATATAATTTTGCTAAAAAAGAAGTATTCAAATACTATTTTTATATTTTAAATAGAAAATTGTTTATAATTGTTCAGAATTGTTTGATAATTGGTTAAGAAACAATACTTTTGTTTAAATTAACTATTGCACAAATTGATTTCATAATATCATTCAATAAGTCAACTTGCGTTATAGGAAAAAAACTTGAAATTATTTCAAAACTCTTTAATCTTCCAATAACACGTTCGATGTGTATTCTTAAGTGAAACAATTTTCTAGACTCCTCAACTTCCTTAGCAGATAACTGTTTTTTTTCGTTTTGTGAATGAAGGCCTGTACAATGTTGCACCTTTTAATGCTAATTCCTTATCAATAAGAAATCCTCTATCAGCTAGGATACTGTTTCTATATTTTACAAAATCTAAAAGACCTGATTTTATCGTAATTTCTTTATCAGAAACTCTTCCACCCCAACCATGTGATAAAAATATTATATTATTTATTATTTAATAGTGTTTGTGCTTTTATAATTTGACCAGGTGATAGCTTGAGCTTCTAAATTATGTGGGCGCTGTATAAAAATCCTCCTCTCTTTTTCTTTTTCTGTTGTTGTTCCAAATGGAATTTGGTAAAAACTTAAACAATCTCCTTTTTTTAGAATTATCAGTAAAACCAGGATATAGAAATAAATTATCGCTGTCAAGTTGTCTCAGCCAGTTATTGCGAATACATTTCAATAGATGATTTAATAGACTATCAAATAGAAAAAGCAGTTTTCTTGTTGAATCATACGAATGTTGAATAAATGGTTTAAAATCACTACCAAAAAAGAGAATAAACATGCTTTGATTAATTCAAATATTGCCTGAAATTAAAGGAAGAACTTTGCAACCACAATTTTATATCATTTCAACCACTTTTATATTAATGTCTTTTAAATAGACAGCAGTCTTTTTTTTTTGAAACAACATTTTCAAATGATACTGCAGTAACATCTTTATATGATGATATTAAAGAAGCTATAAATGTTTGCACTACGACATGCATTTTAGATAAAAACTAAAAGTCAGAGTATCAGGATTGTATCGAGGTTGAGAAATAAATTATATTTTTATTTGTTCACAAAAAAATACTAAACTTTTATAAACACTTATAGAATATTTATCACTGTTTTTAACTTGTTCACATAGATTTTTTAAATTCCATTGAACTGTTAAAACATATTCTGAACTGGGCATGATATTTTATTACCAGGAAAAAATTGTTTTAACATAGTGGACAATTGAGTCCAATAAGAAAGTTTACATTCATCGTTTTTGTATAAGCCTCGTTAAGTATTAACAATTAGGTTAATGTGAATATAATTTCTATTGATAAATAAAAAGGAATGTTAGGAAATAATGCATTATTGCCTTACCCATCGTTAATGATGGGTAAGCATCTTGTGTTATTTTTGGTCTTTTCTTCTTTACACATATTACAGAACCATCATCTCGTTTTATTGTATCAACACAAACAATAAATGTATGAATGAAATATTTTTCACACACAGCAGTTTTATTTGAAGGAAATAAATTTTCTTGAGAAATTTGACGAATCCATAATTCTTTTATCTTTGGATTAGTTGGAAATTTAAAATACTAACTTTTTCACACTTTATTAAAATTGATAAAAATATACTAAATTCATAATAAACTGAACTAAAAATATATATACTAAATCTGGATCAACATTTGACCCTTGAAAGAGAGAGTTTAGACGCTCAAACTCTTGAATGACTGGAGTGAGAAAAACAACATAGAGGTAAAGGTCTTGGAACATTTGGGTTATTGAAGAGATTTTGTAACGGACCTCAGAGTTTGCATTCATTTCAGCATAAATAAAGAATGCTTTTAGTTCTCTCTAATTTACAAGCAAGTTATAAAAACACTTTCCTCAAACCAACCAACGAGTTGCAGAAAATTTCTGAATGGGGATGAGATTCCAACGCGTTTATTGTTTGGATTCATGAGTTCAAATAGTTTTTCATACTCGTTTCGACAAAGAATTCTCTTGTTAAAAAAATGGGGAACCTCGCCTAGAAGAAAGCTGACTGGATATGGATTTGCATTAAAAGCATTTTGCACCACAAGATATAGAGAGTGACAAATGCACCTCATCATAATACAGTTAGACAATTTAGTTAGTGCACGAGACCAAACTGAGTTATGTAGGGAAGAACGGGGTTGGTTGTCACGCGGGGTTGGTTATCACAAAGGTTATTACAGGAAATGTAGATAAGGTTTAAAACTTTAAAATCATACAATTGAAATGTTGTATAAAAAAAACATTTTCACTGTAATTTCAGCTTTTTTTAGCGTGTAGGAATTAAGTTATTCGTTTTTATAGGTATTTAACATGAAAAAGTTAAACTTCGCTCACTTAGAAATTTTCTTTTACCAAACGAAAATTATTTTATTGTGCTTTGAATGTATATTTTTAAAGTTTTTTATTCATTTGAGTAATTTAATCCACAAAAAATTCTCACGAAATTCACACGCTTTTAGGTAAATTTACAGGTGTCTTGCAACTTACATAGAAGGGGTTGCTTGTCACAAAATACATGAGGATTGTTGTCACAATTTGAAAAAAATAGGCTCATGAAGAATGCACACCAGGCTTCCACCAATTTATATGTGAATTGTGTTTTTCATCCAACAATTTATAAAAACATCATTTTTAAAAACACATATATAGTCCTAAACTAAATGTGTTTATAGTGTTATATTAAGAAAAAAAAATCATTTTTCGGTATAGTATTTCTTTTTTTCAGTATAAAGCCTTTTATTTTTCCCCCTAGATTATTCAGATTTATTCTTTTATTCTAATAGTTACCGGAAATAGTTAAATTACTTTCGTGCAAATTTTGGGGTTGATTTGATGAAAAATAAAAGCTGAGCAGTCTAAAATGTAAAAAGTGTGACAACCAACTCCACTCTCCCCTATGCCAATAACACTTGAAGCACCATCTGGATTGTATCCGATGCAGTTTTTAAGAGTTAATCTAATAGAGTGGAGTTTATAAATCAAAGCATTAAAGAAATTTTTGCCAGTTGTTGAGTTCACTTGAATAAGGCCAAGAAAGTCATCGAAAATCTGTTTCTCTTTTTCTGAAAACCTCAAGCATATTGCAAGGTGCTTGATTGAACTCACATCCGTTAATTCATCAATGAGGATGGAAAACCGCTTTGATTTGATTACTTTAGAAATTTCTTCTTCTAGAGTTGATGAGATGACATTCTGGATTACTTTAGTGCGGTGGAGTGTTAGATGTTCCAGTGGACTGCCTACTCCAAATTTAGAAATAATTTTACACAAATAGTCAGCAGTTGAAATTGCTTAGTGACAGCGGATGCAATGGCAAGCTAAATGTCTGCTTTTTTGTTTACATCTGAAATTTTTACTTGACCCAGAAATTTAATCTTCTTTTAAAACGGATTCAAGGTTTTTTCTCTTTGAATGTGTGAAGCTGCTTTTTGATGCTGCTCTAAGCTACCTTTGTGTGGACGTTGATTAGTGCGACAGAGGCGATAAAAATGCTTTTTAAATGCCAGAATTTTCTAATATTTTCTGCAAATGCAATAATTTATTGAAAAAAAACTTTTTAATGAAAAAAACCGAATTTTAAATGAATGGAACGAATTCAAATAAATTGTTTAAACTTGTTTAAACTCGTGGGTGCGAGTTTATTCATTTTTTGAATTTCTTTAATAAGCTGTAAGGGGTCGTCCATAAAGTACGTACGCTCATAGGGGGGAGGGGGAGGTCTTCAAAAAGCGTACGAAAGCGTTTGGGGGGGGGGGGAAGGGTTCAATTTAAAAGTACGTACTTCGATTTTCTATTTTATCAGAATTAACCAACTAATCAATAGAAAAGTTACATTCTGACTAAAGATTCTAGTTTGCCAACATAAAAAGATGTATGGTATATGGAGTAGAGGGTATAGTTTTCCACTATGCACACACATGTATGGGCGCCCTTAGAATTTTTTGATGTTCCAGATAGGACACTTTCACACATCGTGCAAACTCCTAATTTTAGTTTGTTTATACCAATGCCAAATGAGGAGGCCTTACAAAATATTGGGATGGCGGAGGCCTGTGAACAAAAAGCCCTAAAACGCTTACCCTCCCCTGCCCATACGTGAGGGCACTAATGTAGTAAAATTTTCAACTTTACCATCTAAAACTAAATTTAATTTTTTGACAAATTTTAATTTTTGTAGAAAAATATTGTAAATTACAAATTACAGTTATGACCATGCAAATTTTCTGACCCCCAAAAAGAGAGGGGTGCAAATTTTGCATGGTAATAACTTTTTTGTAATTTACAATATTTTTCTACAAAAATTAAAATTTGTCGTTAAATTTAAATTTAGTTTTAGATGTTAAAGTTAAAAATTTTGCTTCGTATTTCCCTCACGTTTGGGTAGGGAAGGGGGGAGCCAAACGTTTTAGGGCTTTTTGTTCCCAAGTCTCCGCCATCCTAATTTTTTGCAAGGCCACTTCATTTGGCATATAAACAAACTTAAGTTTGCACAATGTGTGAAATTGTTCTATTTGGAACATCAAAAAATCCTGCGGGGGCCTATGCATACATGCCACCCCTTATATACTGGCCCTGAGTAAGACCTATTTTTTGAGTCGACAAAAAACAGGTTTTAGAAGGGCCGTGGTTGATGGATCAGAGTTCCCCCCCTAAAAAAGCGTGTCATTGGCGTCTCAAAATCTTCAAAATTTGACCGCTAGGTTTTGCTAAAATAAAAAGCTTCTTAAATTAGCAAAAGAACACAATATTTGCTGTTGCCCCCTCCCCCTCCAATTAAGAGGTACAGGCTACCTTCAGCACTAGGTTTTACCCTTGTTTTCAATATTACTGATCTCGTGTAAGACTCGTTTTTTACTTACTAAAGAGGGGTGCCTGAAAAAAACGTCCGCCTTAAGTAGAGTTTATTTATATTTGATTCGTTATTAAAACAAAAAAAGTTTGAAATGGATTTCTCCGGGAAACGATCTTGAATCTCCGCGGACTTCATCCACCGCATTAATCTCTCGGCCAAACACACACTAAATTCAGACACTGTTTAAATTTATTTAAATTATTATTTGCATATAAACTTGAAGACTTTTTTTAAATGCGCAAACAAAGAGCTTTGGGGTCGCATAAAGTATCTAAGGTACCCTCCGCCTTTTTTTTTTTTTAATAAACTTTTTTATTGAGATAAAAAAGTTGAGGAGGGGGGGTATTTGAGAAACGTACGTACTTTTTAAGTGGGGGAGGGGGGGATTGGGACATAAAAGTACGCATGGCAACAGGGGGGAGGGGAGAGTCAAATTTTAAAATTTGTGGCGCACGTTTTTTATGGACGACCCCTAATTAACAAAAAATTTTTTTAGTTTATTAAGGCTTTTTTTCTTTTTATTTCAACAAAATTTTTTTGTTTATTACGGCTTTTTTTTTCATTCATATTTTTATTCATTTTTGTTTACCGCTCTATTTCACTTTTTCTATGAAACAAAAAAGCTTGATTTAACAAAAAATTGAATTAACAAAAAATAAATCAGAATTAAACCAGATTTAATAAAATAATCAAAAAAGAAAAAAAAAACCAAACACTTTAAAAAAAAAAACAGATTTAAACCAGATTTTCTAAAATAAACCACGAAAAAAATTTCACGCCAAACCTAAGAAAAACAAACCAGATGTGAGAAATCTGACTTGAAAAAAACCAGATGGCAACCCTGATAGATAATCGAAAAATTTAACGTCGGACTACTAAGTGACGTCACAAGAGTTTTTTCACTCCATAAGCGGGCCTTCTAGAAGGCCTTGGTATTCTCCTGTTTTTATACATATTTAAGCTTTTTAATTTATTTTCTTGTAAATTAATAACAAATGTACATTTTATAAGTATATAAATGAGTTTACTCTTTTTTAAACTAACACAAAATGCTATCTAAACTTATATGTATCATATATGCTATAATAATGGGCTTTAAAGTATATATATATATATATATATATATATATATATATATATATATATATATATATATATATAATATATATATATATATATATATATATATATATATATATATATATATATATATATACATATATATATATATATATATATATATATATATATATATATATATATATACATATATATATATATACATATATATGTATATATATATATATATATATATATATATACATTTTGAAAGATGACATCTTGTATGAGAGTATATTATATATTATTTTAAAACATCAAGAAATACAGTTTCTCTCAATACAAATAATATTATTTTATAAGAAATTTTCGCTGGGTTATAGATACCAGCATCATCAGCTTGTAAAGTGTTACAATAATTTTTAATCGTTATAGTTTATATAAAATTGTTACTATTGACGTCAGCGGTTGAATGGCTTCTTTTGATTTTTAAATTTTAAAAATGGCGTCCAAAACATAGTTTTTACATATTGGCCTTCATCAAGGTTAATTCCGCCGTTTCGCGCAGAGCACATGTTGTTTTGTATTTCTAACGCCTCTCTAATTTTTCTTTCAAACTTTTTATTTTCTACTTTTAACGTTCTTGTTTTTTCCCAAATAATATTTTCTTTGCAAAAGGTTTTATGATATGCTAATGCAGATTGATTAGGCTTGTTTTCATTAATGCTCTTCTGATGTTGATGCATCCGCGTACTTACCTGCATTTTTGTTTCACCTATGTAGACTTTGGAGCAGTTGCATTTTATTATATACGTTCCAGGTTGGCTGTTACTTGGTAGTTTTGTTTTGTTTTTTGATGTTAATAAAGATCTTAAATTTGGGTTTGATTTAAATACTGCTCTGTACCCTGCTTTTCGGAATATTTTTCGAAGTTTTGGTGAAAGGCCTGGTACCCAAGGTAAAGACACTACAGGAAGATTGTTGCATTCTGATGGAATTTTGTTTTTATTTTGTCTTTTTTGATGGAATTGGTGTGTAATATTCCTCAATAGCTTTTCATCGTACCCATTTTCAATAAACATGTCAATTAAAAAATTTATTTCGTTTTGCAAATGATGTTTACTACAGATGGAGTAAGCTCTGTGGAGAAAACCTTTAAATATAGCTGTTAAAATATTTGGATCGTGATTTGAATGCGGTTTAATTTGAATGTTAGTGATTGCCTCTTTTCGATATACTTTGTACTCATATTTTCCTAGTGTGTTATTTGTAATGGTTATGTCAAGAAAGTTAAGCGTTTTTGTTTCGTTTTCAACTTCAATTGTGTATTGTATTGCAGGATGTTGTTGATTTAAAATATCTTGGAACTGTTTTGCTTGTTTGATGTTAGGAAATCTTGCATGACTATCGTCAACGTATCTTAAAAATGATTTTAGATTAAGTGCCGGATTTTGTGTCAAAGCCATTTTAATTGCATTATTTTCATGGAATTGTAGAAAAGATTCCGCGAGAACAACCATGAAAGAAAGTCCGATTGGTCCTGAGTTTTCCATTACGTGAATCTCATTGTTCCAATGAAAATAACATTGATATAAGCAAAGTTCTATGAGTTGCTTTATTTCAGGTATACTTAGTTTTGTTAAGTTTTTATATGATAAATTGTTACTTAATTGTTCTAAAAGTATAACGGTGGCTTCTTTTAACGGAATTGACGGGTACAAATTTACAACATCATAAGATACTTGAATATCATTGTTGGCAACATTCCAATTTTCAGCTTTTTTTATAAAGTCAAAAGAGTTTTTTAATCGTGTCGGATTTTCATTTAAGACTGGTTGTATTATCTTAACTAAGAATTCTGATATTCCGTGGTTTGGTGTGCCAATGGTAGAGATAATTATTCTCATAGGGTACGATTTTTCCGGTTTATGAGCTTTTATTACTCCATACATTCGAGGTGGGATAGGATCACTTGGATATATTTTTTCGTATTCCTCTTTAGAAAAACGCTGTTTTTTATTTAGTTTTGAAAGAAATCTTCTAATTTTTGCCGCGTAACTGGCAGTAGGGTCTTCACTAATAATTTTTGTCGGACCAATTTGTTCACGGATTTTTTCTAAAGCTTTAGAATGTTCAATTCTTACAAAACCTGTTCCTTTGTCAAACGGGTATATAGCAATGGTTTCATCGTTTTTTATTTCTCTAAAAGATATCCTCTGTTCTTTTGTCAGATTGTTATTTATTTTTTTCTCCGTTTTTAGTATTCTTAAAACATTTTTTCTTAAATTTTGTGCGTTTTCTACTTTGTTGTTGTATTCTAATTTTAACGCAGAAGACTCTGTTGTTGTTATAATATCCATGTATGGTATCGACTTTAAAGATGGTACAAAATTTGGACCAAGGTTTAGAAAATCATTGTGACTTATGGAAATATCGGTATCGCAAAGGTTTAAAACTGCGTCCTTTTTATATTTTGTTGTTTTTCTCGCAATATCTTTTCCATTTGCATGTTCACTTTGAAGTATGTTAAACTTTTTTATTAATCGTTCTTTTGATTTAACAAACATGCTTTCCCTTGATTTTTCAGTAATTTGTTCTAATTTAATATAGTCTTCTTCATTAAGTTTACATTTAAGAAAGTTTTGAAGTTTTTTAACATCATTCATAAAATTAAAGAATCGTTTCTTTGAATCATTTTTTATGAACAATTACAATCGTTAAAAAAATCTGTTGCTAAATCGAAAAACCAATACATTTTTTTTTACAAAAATGCGAAAAACATAAAATTATTCCAAAATCGTTACGAATAAACTCTCCAATAAAAAGTAAAAGAGCAGTAGGTATAATTTTTCGTTTTAGATTTGAACTCTTAATTTGCATAAAAAATGATTCAAAGAAACGATTCTTTAATTTTATGAATGATGTTAAAAAACTTCAAAACTTTCTTAAATGTAAACTTAATGAAGAAGACTATATTAAATTAGAACAAATTACTGAAAAATCAAGGGAAAGCATGTTTGTTAAATCAAAAGAACGATTAATAAAAAAGTTTAACATACTTCAAAGTGAACATGCAAATGGAAAAGATATTGCGAGAAAAACAACAAAATATAAAAAGGACGCAGTTTTAAACCTTTGCGATACCGATATTTCCATAAGTCACAATGATTTTCTAAACCTTGGTCCAAATTTTGTACCATCTTTAAAGTCGATACCATACATGGATATTATAACAACAACAGAGTCTTCTGCGTTAAAATTAGAATACAACAACAAAGTAGAAAACGCACAAAATTTAAGAAAAAATGTTTTAAGAATACTAAAAACGGAGAAAAAAATAAATAACAATCTGACAAAAGAACAGAGGATATCTTTTAGAGAAATAAAAAACGATGAAACCATTGCTATATACCCGTTTGACAAAGGAACAGGTTTTGTAAGAATTGAACATTCTAAAGCTTTAGAAAAAATCCGTGAACAAATTGGTCCGACAAAAATTATTAGTGAAGACCCTACTGCCAGTTACGCGGCAAAAATTAGAAGATTTCTTTCAAAACTAAATAAAAAACAGCGTTTTTCTAAAGAGGAATACGAAAAAATATATCCAAGTGATCCTATCCCACCTCGAATGTATGGAGTAATAAAAGCTCATAAACCGGAAAAATCGTACCCTATGAGAATAATTATCTCTACCATTGGCACACCAAACCACGGAATATCAGAATTCTTAGTTAAGATAATACAACCAGTCTTAAATGAAAATCCGACACGATTAAAAAACTCTTTTGACTTTATAAAAAAAGCTGAAAATTGGAATGTTGCCAACAATGATATTCAAGTATCTTATGATGTTGTAAATTTGTACCCGTCAATTCCGTTAAAAGAAGCCACCGTTATACTTTTAGAACAATTAAGTAACAATTTATCATATAAAAACTTAACAAAACTAAGTATACCTGAAATAAAGCAACTCATAGAACTTTGCTTATATCAATGTTATTTTCATTGGAACAATGAGATTCACGTAATGGAAAACTCAGGACCAATCGGACTTTCTTTCATGGTTGTTCTCGCGGAATCTTTTCTACAATTCCATGAAAATAATGCAATTAAAATGGCTTTGACACAAAATCCGGCACTTAATCTAAAATCATTTTTAAGATACGTTGACGATAGTCATGCAAGATTTCCTAACATCAAACAAGCAAAACAGTTCCAAGATATTTTAAATCAACAACATCCTGCAATACAATACACAATTGAAGTTGAAAACGAAACAAAAACGCTTAACTTTCTTGACATAACCATTACAAATAACACACTAGGAAAATATGAGTACAAAGTATATCGAAAAGAGGCAATCACTAACATTCAAATTAAACCGCATTCAAATCACGATCCAAATATTTTAACAGCTATATTTAAAGGTTTTCTCCACAGAGCTTACTCCATCTGTAGTAAACATCATTTGCAAAACGAAATAAATTTTTTAATTGACATGTTTATTGAAAATGGGTACGATGAAAAGCTATTGAGGAATATTACACACCAATTCCATCAAAAAAGACAAAATAAAAACAAAATTCCATCAGAATGCAACAATCTTCCTGTAGTGTCTTTACCTTGGGTACCAGGCCTTTCACCAAAACTTCGAAAAATATTCCGAAAAGCAGGGTACAGAGCAGTATTTAAATCAAACCCAAATTTAAGATCTTTATTAACATCAAAAAACAAAACAAAACTACCAAGTAACAGCCAACCTGGAACGTATATAATAAAATGCAACTGCTCCAAAGTCTACATAGGTGAAACAAAAATGCAGGTAAGTACGCGGATGCATCAACATCAGAAGAGCATTAATGAAAACAAGCCTAATCAATCTGCATTAGCATATCATAAAACCTTTTGCAAAGAAAATATTATTTGGGAAAAAACAAGAACGTTAAAAGTAGAAAATAAAAAGTTTGAAAGAAAAATTAGAGAGGCGTTAGAAATACAAAACAACATGTGCTCTGCGCGAAACGGCGGAATTAACCTTGATGAAGGCCAATATGTAAAAACTATGTTTTGGACGCCATTTTTAAAATTTAAAAATCAAAAGAAGCCATTCAACCGCTGACGTCAATAGTAACAATTTTATATAAACTATAACGATTAAAAATTATTGTAACACTTTACAAGCTGATGATGCTGGTATCTATAACCCAGCGAAAATTTCTTATAAAATAATATTATTTGTATTGAGAGAAACTGTATTTCTTGATGTTTTAAAATAATATATATATACATATATATGTATATATATATATATATATATATATATAAATACATATATATATATGTATATATATATATATATATATATATATATATATATATATATATGTATATATATAATATATATATATATATATATATATATATATATATATATACATACATACATACATACATACATACATACATACATACATACATACATACATACATACATACATACATGCACATATACATACATACATACATACATACATACATACATACATACATACATACATACATACATACATACATACATACATACATACATACATATATTACTTTTCTAAAGATGAATAAAAATAAAAAGTTAAACATTGAAGATGCTCTAGCATGCATTCTAGATAGTGAAAGTGATATTGAGGATCTGAGTGTGTCTCTGTGTGGGACTCTGATTTTGAATCAGAACTTTTAACTACAATTGTAAGCAGTACTAACGTTGTGCATGATGACAACAATTCCGATATACTTTTCCCCATTTCGGAGTCTCTTACCCATAAAAGCAGTACAGACGATGATACGCTTCGTTTTAACTCTTCACCTCCACACACACAAAAAAAAATCAAAAATAGTCAATCAAAATAATCAAATGAAAAAGAGTTTAAGAGTTTTGCCTCTTTGGAAAAATGTTCCCTTGATAATGACTTGATTGGTGATATTACTTTCCAAGAAGTACCTATTGAACCTATTCCAGATAAAACTACCACTCTATACGAATATTTTAAAATGTTTGTTGATAACAATCTTATAGACATTCTTGCTGAGCAATCTAGTTTATATAGTTGCTAGTCATCAGGTACAAGCATGTGTCACACCCAATGAAATAGAGTCATTTACTGGTATTTTTTCGTATGGGTTTCGCGAAACTACCATTAATAAGATCTTATTGGGAAACCTTTATGGATTATGATGGAGTAAGCTCACTATTATGAAAAACTTTGTTCGTGGTTATTGTAACGAGCGGACGCGTATTTTTGCAAGTTGAAAATTTACAAAGAAAAAAATAAAATAAAATAACTTAAGACAAAAAAATTGTATATATTAACAATAAACTTTTAAATTAATAGTGGTAATAAATATTATTGAAATTATGGCAGTTACACCAGTGGAAATTAAAAAAAATGATAAAAGACTTGTTTGCAAAGTACAAAGTAGAGACGGAAGCTGCGCTAAGGCAACAACAAATCAACTTTATAAATATCGTTAGTGCAAACACCAAAATCTTGAAATGAGAAAATAAACAAGGTAGAAAAAAATATTTTAGAGAACGTTAAAAAAATATCAACACTTGCAACAGAAGTGGAAGAAATAAAGGTTAGTCTAAATTTTCATGAGGATTTTATTGAAAAAAAAAAAAAAAAATCCGTTAGATATTTTCATAAAAAATAAACATAACCATAATGAAATACAAAATAACAACATTGATCTCAAAAAACTTAACAGTAAGCTAAGAGAAATTGAGGATAGAACAAGGAGCAACAATCTAAAAATTGAAGGAGTTAAAGAAGATGATAACAAAACCTGGCTGGAAAGCGAACAAAAAGTAAAAGAAATATTTAATGAGTATTTGGGTGTAAAAAATGTTAAAATTGAAAGAGCACATAGAGCTGGTAAAAATAAGGTAAAAAAGAACAGAACAACTGTTTTGAAAATTTTGAACTTTAAAGATAAGGAGGAAATTTTAAGAAATGCCTCAAAGTTAAAGGGAAAAAACATATTTATTAACGAAGATTACTGCATGGAGACGAATAAAATAAGAATGGAATTGCGTGAAAAAATGAAAATTGAAAGAAAATCGGGTAAATTTGCTTACATATCATACGACAAGCTTATTGTACGCGAGTGGAAGACAAATAAAAAGTTATTTTCTACTTATTTTATTTACGGTTTATTTAACTTTTATTTATTTTTTGAATATTTTTTAAATATCAATAACGAAACCCTTTAAAATGAATCCGAAAACGTTTGAGATAAGGTTTTTAAAATAAATGATCAAAACACTTTTGATAAACATGACCTTGACAAAACTTTATTGATAACTTTTCATTAACGAATATGGAAACACCTTATAAGGTGATTTCATCTGGAAATATGTATGCATGTTTCCAGATGAAATAAATATTTAAAAGATGTTAAACCTTACGAGAGCCTTTCTCTTGTTTATCTTAATATTAGAAGTGCTAAAGCAAATTTTGAAAACTTTAAAATATTCTTAGATGAAAGCAATTTTATTTTTAATATTATTTGTTTAAGAGAAACATGGTTAACTGATGACGAATTTAACGAAAGCACGCTTTTTCAATTCAATAACTATGAAGGAGTGCATTTGCAGAGGAAATCGAAAAAAAGAGGCGGGGTGTTGTAATTTACATCAAAAATAGTTTGCGCTATAAATTACGATACGACTTATGCATATCTGATTACGACAGGGAATTTGTTTCTATTGAAATCATTAGGAATGACTCTAAAAATACCCTAATATCTTGCTGTTATAAACCGCCACAAACATCAACAGAAATATTCTCAAATCATCTTCAAGATATTATTTTGAAAAGCTTCCAAAAAAATTTTTTTTTTTATCCTAGGAGATTTTTATCTTAATGCTCTAAATTATGAAAATAATAAAGAAACACAAAGTTTTTACAATAATTTATTTCGATTTGGTGTAATTTCTCTTATAAATAAACCAACGCGAATTACAAAAAATTCGGCAACACTAATAGATAATATACTAACAAATTCTTTATTTAAAATCTCCATAAAGAAAGGAGTAATTAAAACATCTATATCGGATCACTTTCCCATATTTATTGCAATAAATACCTCAAATAAATTTAAAATATACTATAATAAACTACTTGAAAAGTGTCAAACAGATTTTTGGAAAACATGGCTATTATTAAATGAAATTATTGGTAAATCAAAAACTTACCAAGCCGTGCTTTCCTAAAACTATAAAAATCAACCACAAAACAGTTGATGATGAAAACGTCATTGCAAATGAGTTTAACAACTTCTTTGTTAATATAGGATCTAAACTTGCATCCCCAATTTTTAGTGTAAATAAAACTTTTGATAAATATTTAGATCGTAATAAAAATGAATTGAATGACGAAAAACTAACCATGTTAGAATTTGGCAATGCTTTTTAAAGCCTAAAAAGAAACAAAGCAACCGGAATCGACGATATTAATAGCAACATAGTAATTAACTGCCAAAACGAGCTTAAAGTTCCTTTATTTAATATATTTAAACACTCTTTGAAGGAAGGTATCTTTCCTGAAAACTTAAACTATTATCAAGGAATAGATTTCTTTCTATTCTCCACTATTTACACTTTGTCGACAATTTAAAAGTGATAGACGAAGTTAAAAAAAATGATCGAGCCTGGAAATTAAGACCTTGGTTAGAAAAACTGAGAGAAAATTTCTTAAAAATTCCTCCTGTGAAAAATCAAACAGTTGATAAGATAATGGTTGTCTTTAAAAAAAGTAATTTTTGAAGCATTATGTTCCAAACAAACCAATAAGTGGAGGTTCAAACTTTAGGGTATATGAGGTGTAAGCGGGTATTTGTATGACTTTGGTTCATATCAAGAAAAAGAAATAAAAAAGAAAGGTAAATATTCTCCTCATAGTATTGGGGCATCTGTTGTAATCAAAATGACCTCACCTTTGCCAGAAAATCATAATTTTAGAATATTTGCTGATAATTATTTTTCCTCATTGCCTTTGCTTCACGAGCTTAAAAAGCGCCGAAAATGTAACAGCACGCCTTAAACGCTTTAAAAAATGCTCATCGCTTCCAGAAATAGAATTGAAAAAGCAAGGACGTGAATTGTTTGACTATCTTACTGACACCAATACTAATAACATAGCTGTTTGTTGGATAGATAACAAAGCAGTAACTTTAATTTCATTTTTTTTTCAAGTATTGAACATCAACACAGTGAGGCGTTATGACAGAAAAACCCGCAAATATATTATGGTACGGCAACCTTGCATAGTCCAGTTTTATAATAAAAATATGGGTGGAGTTGACAAAAGGATGGATATGATGTGCTCATTCTTCAAACCAAATTTGAAGTACCATAGATGGTATGCATATCTATCGGCACATTCCCTTATTATTGCATTATCAAATGCATTGTTTTTGTATTGTCGGGACTTAAAAACCATTTGCTCCACTAAAATAATTTATACCTATAAAAAATTTTCAAGCTGCTGTAGCTTCTTGCTTGATAGCTGTTGTAAAAAAAAAAGAAGCTGGAAAACCATCACTTGATGCAATACCCAAACCACACAAAAGAGGCGCAACTGTTCAGAGTAATCCTACAAAGGTATCTGGCTAGATGGAATTTGACCACTTACCAACTTATAGTGACTAACGTCAGCGGTGTAAGAAATGCGAAACTGATTTTTCCTATTTTTGTTGTAAAAAGTGCAATGTTTGGTTATGCTAAGGCTAAGACAGAAATTGCTATTATGACTACCTTTAATGATATTTAAGATTTGTTTATATAACTTATATTTATATTATAAATGATTATTTACTGTCTTTTAAGATGTATATTTATGCTGTAAATGTTTTTTATTCCTATAAAAGACAGTTAGTCAGTTCAAAACTTAAGTAAAAATTCCTTTTTCTGTTAAATTTCTTAAATTTGTTCTTTAAATAGTTTTAAATTTAAAAAGAATCTTTTTTTTAAAGAAGACTTTATTTCTCGTATCCTCATTGTAGCAGATATGCTACAATTAATTAATTGACTTTGCTAGTGAGATTTTTGGTTTTTATTTTTTTTTTTCATAATCTAGGTCCTAAAAAAGTTACTTTTTAAAGGCTTTGGAATTTTCTGAAAAGTGTAGGCTTTAGTGGGCGCTGAAGGGTTAAAGTAAAAACGTCATGTTCAGTTTTCGAAAGCAGGATTCAGGGTCCCAAGGCAGAAAAAAAAGCTGTATAAAAAGCGTACATTGGGAGAGTGTGGCTTCCATAAAGTTTTATAAAAAGGCATCTAATAACTCTAGGTCTGACCAAGTTGTCAAGGTACCATGACAGTTTGGTCCATGCTACCAACAGCATTGATGAAACCTTGAGTCCAAGAAAGTTATCTTCCCCTTCAAGTTTTTCAACGGTCCCTGAAGAAGAAGATGATAACTGGGTGAATTTGGGACGCATTCTTATTTTATGAAAAACCTGCAGATATTAATAGCATGTCATTTAATATCTGCAGATTCTAAAAACATATCATTTAATATCTGCAGATATTAAAAACATACCACATTTCTCAAATGACTATTCCAATTTAAGATCAAGAGGCGATTCAACTAAGCGATTAAGCAGTTAGAAACGACCCTGTTTTTTGGAGGGTTTTATCCAATGTCGAACGCAATATAGTCATACTAAATGGACGAATATAAGATAATTTGCAAAAGCTAGGAGAAAAGAATAAAATTAATAATTTGCAAAAGCTAGGAGAAAAGATTAAAAGCCACCAGTTTAATGTTTAACACAGAAATTACTACATCATCTGAAAATAAACCTTTGAAGCCTTAAAAAATCAGACCGGGATTGATTCAGAACATGAAAAGTCACTAATAAAAAAGGCATCTCAGTGGTATGAAATTTTACGCTGCGTCCTGAATGGTCACTCTCCATTTAGCTTCAAGAAATCCAATTTTTTGAGGTGTTTTAGCAGTTTATGTTCTTAAAATAATTTTAATGTTGCTTGGAATATTATTCTAGATGTAACTTTTATTTCAATATTATGTTCATATTTGTGTCGGTTCATCAAACAGTTCCGTCTGGAAGAAGTTTCTCGACACCAAAAACAAGAGAAGGAACTCATTTTGAGCTAGAGAACTCAAAATGAGTTCATGGTGGCATGTGGTGGCATATGGTAAAACTGTTTTTGCTGCTATTATCGAAGAGGTCCACACAGCAATTTATTTTTCCATTTTTGTTGATAGAACTCCGAACGCGTCTCATTTGGAAAAAATCACATTTTTTCCTTTGGTTTGTCCGCCTAGGATGTGACAACCCATGGATAGAAAAAAAGTGTTTTCTGAAGGTAGAAATTCTGGGGGAAAAATAATGGTTCTGAAATTTTAAAGCTGATTAAAGACGTTTTGGATCAAAGCCGAATTGATTTAAAGAACTGTAAGGGTCAGGGCTATAACGGGGCTAATATATCCGGTGTATACAAAAGAGTGCAGGGCATCATTCTCGAGAAAACCCTCAAGATTTGTTTATGCCTTGCAGTGCGCATAGTCTCAATCTAGCTAGCGTTCATTCTGCAGAATCCTCTACTGTAGTCAAGAACTATTTTGGCAACACCCAATTGTTGTATCACTTTTTTAGTAGTAGCCTCATGCGATGGAAAATTTTGACTAAGGCAATTGGGCAATCTCTTCACCATTGTCTCAGACCATAACACAGGGAAAAAATTTTAAGGAACTAATTAAAGATTTTAACTCATCTTTATGAAAAGAAAGTGAGGAAATATTTAAGTGTAAGAAATTTAATGGGTTTAGGTTTAGATCTAAGGCATTAAAATCATATATTGTAGTACTTACAATCTAAGACGCAGTTGTTTACATTGTTTGGACATTTAAACAAATAATTGAGATCAGGATAATTAGTTGGAATATTTGAATTTAGTGTTTTAATTGAATTAGGCTGAGGATTACAAACAATACAGAACCAGGTCAGTGATTTAGAAATTAAACCAGAATACTTTTTGCTAATAATGTTATTGCATTTGATGTATCCAGCAATTACATTTGTCACACTGAATAGATTTGTGATTTAAACGTAACTATATAAAAGAATCAAATGCTAAACTAATTATAATGTAAAGCATTTAAAATAAATTAATAAATATTAAGCTAAACAATTAAGATAATAAGATAAAGTCAATAAAATATAAATAAATAAATATTGCTATTATATTGACGTAATTTCGATTAATCAATTTAAATAAATGTTTTAATAAGAAAAAACCTAAAGCCAATGTCATAATAAATTATGATAATTAAATAAAGTTATATATTTAGCGATAATTTATTAATAATAAATAATAAAATACTAGGTATAATAACAAATAGGTAAATACCATATAACAACATTCAACTAACATAGATTATATATATATATTTACATATATATATATATATATATAACATAGATTATATATATATATATATATATATATATATATATATATATATATATATATATATATATATATATATATATATATATATATATATCAATATTAAATAATATTTATGATGATATTATCCTAATAAATCTATACAGTAACAAATAAAAATATATAGTAATAATAAAAAAATATATATTAATAAATATTTAATAAAAACAACAAAAATGTATATATATTAGTAATAAATTTTAAATAAAATGAATACAATCAACTATGAATAAGATAATGAGAAAAATAAATGGTAATAAAATTAGTATGAATTAAAATAAACAAACAAAATAAATAAACAAAATAAACAAACAGATGATTACAATTTAAATCGTTAAAAAAGGTCTAAAAGTATAAAAACAACTTCTAGCTTTTCCTTTATTTTTTCTTCTTTTATTTCTTTTTAACTAGCTAACTTTTTTTTCTTTACAAGTTTTTCTTATTTTTTGTTTACTCTTTCTTTTTCTTTTTTCTTTTTTTAGTGTTCTTTTTTTTTTAATTTGAATTTTCTTTTTTTAAAATCTTTCACGTTTTATTTTTCTTACAATTCTTCATTTTTTTGTCTCCTTTTTTTGTTTGTACGTTCTTTAAATTACCCAGTAAACTCGCTTTAGTTGGTCCAACCGACGGGTCAGTATTGGCTATAGTTGGCTAACTGTTTGGCATTCCGTGCCAACCATAAGCCGACTGTATACTGCGTGTTTTTGAATCGTAAAAGTTTACCGTAAATTTTATATTTGTTTACTATATTTTAAGTAAATGTTCAGTCGCGCGACCTAAGTGAATAGAGTTAGTTTTATTTAAAGTAGTTTATCTTCTTTTTTTTCTTTCAAACGTATTTTTACCTTATAATTAAACTTTTAAACTCAAACTCTCCTTGACCTTTTCATATAACCGTTTTGCTGGTAAGTACAAATATTTTACTTTCATCCATTAGTTACACATTCAGATATAAATATTGACATTAGTTAAAGATTTTAATCTAATTTTATGATGAAACCATTATTGTATTTGTATTAGACATTTTAGCTCTATTTTAACTAATAGTAAGAGTTAAAATACAGCTAAAATGTATATGTGCGTATATAGTAGTATGTTTACGTGTGTATTTCTGTATATATATATATATATATATATATATATATATATATATATATATATATATATATATATATATATATATATATATATATATATATATATATATATATATATATATATATATATATATATTAGGTATGTAAGTAAAAATTTCAAATTGTTTGAATACTAAAATGTTATATATCATTAGAAAGAATATTATTACAGTATTTTAAGGTGAAAAAATTATTAAAATCGAACTATTGGTTCAAAAGTTATGACGGTTTAAGTACTGATTTTTCTATATACGGATTTGTTGAAAAACCTGTGGTCAAAATAATGTTTTTCTTCACTTAAATTGTTTTCACTTTGCCATTTCTTATCAAAATACATATATCTTGGTGTCAAAAGATAGGTGTAAGAGTGGGCTACAACTTTAAGTTAAACTCTAACCACTGGGCGTATCGGATGGACAGAGGGGGCACCAAACCACCACCTTGCCCGTATAAAAGTGAACACTTTTTTCAGAAAGAAGTTTTTTTTTAATGACATAAGCAATATAAATAGGAAAAAAGTTATTTTAAATTTATAGTAAATCACCAAAATATGCGAGATGTTAGCAATAGAGGTGGGTGTGGTGGTGATGGGTTGATACACCCTAGGATCAAAAACGAGTTGATTTTATGAAAATTTGTATCTTTACTAAAATGAGTAAAATTAGTACACAATATAAAATTATGTTATACAATCTTACGCATTAAAGTGGTGTTTCTATTACAGAAAGGAGCGTATGCCCACTACCTAACCCCCCCCCCCCCCTCACCCAACCTTAAAGAAAAATTATTTTCAAAATTTGAATAATAAATTTAAAAAATAAATTATGAAATAAGAAATAAATTGGAAATAAATAAAAAAATAAATTCACACCAGACAATCATAAAATATGGGAGATAAGGTAAAACCCGTAGTAGTTATGTTGATGATGTTTTAGTACTATAATATCAAAAAATGTTTCATTTCTTGAAATATCTGATTGAACATGTAAAGTACAACAATAACGAAGTAAAAAACATACTCAACTAGATTAAAGATACATTAGTGGTGCATCCATGGTCATAAGGAAGGGCGTATCCAAATATTTCATAAGAAAGGGGCGTTCTAATGCCCCTTCCACTTCTAACAAAAAATTATTATTTCATTGGATATATATGATTAAAAAAATTATACAACTACTACTGTAGGGCTATAAGTCAATTGGCTGTAAAAATGATGTCATCTTTCTAACCAAGTATTGCAAAAAGCTTTGAGTTAATGATTAAAATGATTAATTGCAGAAATGAAACTATGTTTTAATTATTTTTAACGATAGACACCACGTGAAGGTTAGCCAGAGCCATCTATTAAAAATTTAACAAGTCACAACACTTGCTATATAATTGAGGCAAGTCACAACACTTGCAAAATTTGCAAAAACAAAAATTGCAAATATTTTTTTATATAAACTCATGTAGCAAAGCTGTAAAGTCTTACAAGCTGTAACAGATAAAAAAAAAAGCATAATAATGGTATGAAAATTGCACTAAAATTAAGAAATAGGCATTATAAAACTAAAATTAAATTCTTGTAATAATTTTCCAATTACAATCATTTTGAAAAGTTCACTTTATACACCTTACCAATTCGTTCAGATGATGATGGCACTAAAAAATAAACATAAAATACAGCATCGTCTTAAAATTATTTAATTGTTAAAAAGTAATGGTATGTAAACCTTACCAGTATTAACAGAAGAAGATAAAACTAAAAAACAAAAGTTCATAACATTATCTTGCAATTATATATGTAAATTATTTTTCGATACTGGAAAATATTTGTTATTTAAAATCTATAAATTCTTATTAAAATATATGACATTACCAACTGGAACAGATGCAAGTGGCACTAAAATAAAAAATAAAATCTAGTATTTGTTTTAGATTATACCTTACCAACTTGTTTAGAGTATGATGCTACTAAAAAATTAAAATATAAAATACTATAGCATAGACTTATATGATAAAAAAATGTTATATGAAAAATCTTATATGAAAGAATTGAATAATATAGCAAAACCTCAAAATAATTTGGAAATTAAAATCATATATGAAAATAAAAATATAAAAACCTCACCCATTATAACCGTTGAAATTGATGCTAAAAAATAAAAATGCAATACACAACATAACCATGCAATTATTTAATAATTGAAACCATACTTAAAATTATTTGTAATTAACAATATATATACATACATATATATATATATATATATATATATATATATATATATATATATATATATATATATATATATATATATATATATATATATATATATATATATATATATATATATATATATATATGTATATATATATATACATATATATATATATATATTTATATATATATATATATATATATATGTATATATATATATATATATATATATATATACATATATGTATATATATATATATATATATGTATATATATATATATATATATATATATATATATATATATATATATATATATATATATATATATATATATATATATATATATATATATATATATATATATATATATATATATATATATAAAGTTAACAGTAACGGATGAAGATGATACTAAAAAAATGAAAAGACAATACATAAAACAACCTTGCAATTATTTTATAATTAAAACCATACTGAAAAGTAATAATATATAAAATTTACCAACAGTAATGAAAGATGATGATACTAAAGAATAAAAAACAATACACAACATAACCTCACGATTATTTAGCAATTATAATCATATTAAAAAGTAAGAATATATAAACCTTACCAGCCGGAATAGACGACAGTGACACTAAATATGAATTAAATGGCATAATACAAGCCTCCTTCCATTAATATACATATATATATATGTAATATATATATATATATAAATTCTCTCACCAATTATTGAAGTAAGGTTTGCTAAAGATAAAGGAAATAAATTAAAACTGTTCGTATTTGAATGGAATATTTTTTAACTTTAAAATAAACTTGTTTCGAGTTATAATATCTTTATAATGATGTATTAATAATTTAAACACTTTTAGATATTGAAACCTAAAAAACTTACATATTTGTTTGCCAGATTCACCTAAATGCCAATTTTAGATTAAAACATTTATTTCAAGTTTATATTTGTAATGATGTATCAATTAGTTATATGTTAAAAAATATAAAAATCTCGGAAACTTACGTATGTGTTGGCCGTACTCACCTAAATGCCAATTTTAAATCAAAACATTTAATCAAAGCTAACAAGGAATACTAACACAGCATACAAATACTTTTAAATGATATAGTAACTAAAACAATTTAAACTAAACTTACTGATTGTTTGTTCCAATTTCCTTACAGAAAAAAAAAGAGTGACTTAATAAAATGTAAGTATTAGGTATACAAAAATACAACTAACAACAATCTACAAAGGCATAATAAAGAACTGTATTTTAAAACTAATAGTATATGACTAAATACTAAATTAAATCATATAATAGGAATATAACTGACTAATTCTCTCTTAAGTAAATTCATCTAAACAAAAATTAAATAAACTTTATTTTTACAAAGTAATATAAAAAGTTGCATACAGTAAACCACTTGTATATTTATATATATATATATATATATATATATATATATATATATATATATATATATATATATATATATATATATATATATATATATATATATATATATATATATATATATATATATATATATATATATATATATATATATATATAACTACCGAGCTATTGAATACAGAAAGTAACTAACTAATGTTGTTGGCTGACGCCATTTCACTACAACTTTAAGCATCTAAAACAGCAAAAGAAATATTTAAGTTATACATAAAGGTTTAGATAGTGGCCAAATAATAATTTAAAAACAGTTTAATAAATTTATATAAAATTAACTTATTTATTAGTTATAAATTATAATCTCAAGACATTCCTTGTTAAATAAAGACAACGTTCAAACTTCAAATTAGATATGATTCATAACTAATTTGATTCATACCTAATTTATATTATGAATATGATATGAAATACTATGTGAAACCTTTATTTTCTTTCTCCATTTTGTTTCTAAATGAAATATAAAATTTAAGTCTTATTTTATTATTTACTGAAAATCGTTTTAATAAAACAATTTCTTTTAAATTTACAAATTTTTTAATCATATTTTCACTATAAAGTATCTAGGTTTATAATATCAATTTATGACATAAGTTAAATATTGCTAATAATATTAGTAATATGAATGTTATATATATAAAAAAAATATATAAAAATAATCAATCGACCCCTCTGTCTCCTGCGCTAACATCAAGGAACATGTAAATAAGGTAACAAAAGTGCAGCAAGAAATAGGGTGACTGCTACATAATATTTTTCAACGAAATTTGGCAGGTGCATAGATAAATAAAAAATTTAAAAACAAAAATTAAATAGAAAAAAAAAAGACTATATCCTGAACATTAACTTCACCACAGAAGTACGACCAAAACTTTGACATCAATAAACTCGTTAATATATCAATTAAGTATAATTTAATAAAAAATCGTGCACAAAAATTTTAGCACAAAATTCGGTTCCGTAAAATGCAATTGTCTCGTACCTATATATATATATATATCTATATCTATCTATCTATCTATCTATCTATCTATCTATATATCTAAATATATATATATATATATATATATATATATATATATATATATATATATATATATATGTATATATATATATATATATATATATATATATATATATATATATATATATATATATATATATATATATATACATATACATATAATAATTAAATGTATGCATTTTGTTTTTGAGATTGACTGAATCTATAAATGTAGGTGTTTCTTATATGGCATTGTTTTTAGTACTTCCCTAAATGACTACTCCTATGTTCTTATTGTCATTGACAATAATCTATCGATACATTGATTTCTGATTCATATATGATGTTTTTCTTTGTATTTACTAATTCGTTACATTTTTTCATTTCAGATTTATCATACTAATGGATTTATGCGATATAGAAGAACAAAGTATTGTGAATTTGTATGAATTTTTTAAAAACATCTACTAATAATTACTCCAGTTAACATCTAAACTTCAATATCGCATATGTCATTTTTTAGTAGTTTCTAGGCTTTTCTAAATGTGTTTCTTCTTTACATGGTTTTACAAGCAAGATCTGCAAGCAAATTTGAGCTGAAAATGTTTTCTTAGCCTTTTAGGAGAAATGATGTTATTCTTTCTTTAATTTAATTTGTTTAAATATAGTAGTTTTAATAAATAAATGTTTGTTTGTTCTTGGCTTTTACTTATTTGTTTTCAGGTTCTTAAGAACTAAACAACTTAGCTAAGCGAGTTTTGCTTTTTTTTTTAGTGCAATTGGAAAGAGCTAAAAGCTATTTTTTAGTGCAATTGGAAAGAGCTGAAGTGTTTTTTGTCACTTCACACAGTATAACTGGTACTGATTTGAGTAAGTTTACTATTTTTTTTTTACTTTTTATTGGATTTATTTTATATTAGATATATATTTTATGTATTTAACATGGAAAACTGACTGTAATTTGTTGACAGGAAAATTATCAACAAATTACAGTCAGTAATTTGTTGATCACTTAAATAGTTTTGTGCATTGTAGTCTAGATTCTTTCTTAAATTAAAAATAATTGATGTAAATAAATATTATTTAATATTTTTGATAAACGACTTATATATATAAACATAAAAAGATATGGATTTCAATAAATCTTAAGATTAATTATAGTCTTTGATTAGAAAAGATCACAATTTGTAAGATTCTTTCAAATTTTTTTATTATTCAGTTGTCACAATAGTATTATTACTGATAATATGTTTAATGGTAATAGTAAAATTGAAGTGGATAATGTTAGGCTCAAAGAGGTTATTAATGTAAATGCTAACAGGCAACTTGAAAATAGTTGATGCCAAGTGAAAGAGATAGATCTAGGCAAGATGAAATTAATCGTTGTTGATACTTACTTGAGCACAAGCAGAAAACTTGCTTGCCAGAATTCAGTATCAAGCAGTGTTAATTTGATTTTATTTTAGACAATTTAGAATAAAGTAAAGTATGAATTTTACTATTTATAGTAACATTGAATAACAGTTTTAAATTTAAATGATTTTAAATTTTTTTATAATTTCAAACATAATTATGTTCTTTTTTTTTTAGTTGCCTTTGTCATTTCTTGATTAGTTTGCTTATTGTTGAAACATGGTTTTAATTTCGTAAATTTAACACGATGTGAAATTTACTCATTTAATCATTAAATTATTAGTCAACAGTTAGAGAGAAGCTGGAGCTTAATTAAGAAATGCTGCAAATAAAATCAAGGCAAATATAATTTTGTTTACTGGTAACATAATAAAACCAGTTACTACTATTTATTGCGTGTTTTTTTACTTTTTTTAACAAGCTGCTTTGGAAACACTTTCTTTCTCTCCCACTCTCTCTTAAATCAGAGGGAGAGTTAATAAAACTTATGTAACTACTGAGCTCTTACGTATTTCTTAATACCTCAATTGATAATGACCATTTATAAGAAATATTTTACGAGCTGCTTGCTATTTTATGGTATAATTGTTCAAATTGTTTAACTATAATTTTCCCTCGATTATTTAAATATTGTAATAAATAAAATCTTTTTAGTTCAAGTATTTTACTTGATAAAATATCTTAATAAGCCGTTGTGTTATATGCCAGTGTTACTACATTGTGTTGCCTAGCCTTTTTATAATCTTTTCTTTTTTAATTACTCTGGAGACACAGTAATGTGTGCTTACAAATATTTTATGCTATTATATATAAATATTTGTTACTGTGTTTTGTGTTGATAGACCTAGGCTGTTATAGCTATTTTTTTAATCCTTATATTTTCTGTAATATTATTATCCTAATTCTACTAACAATAAAATGCAAATAATACTTTTTTAATTAAAAATTGTTATTTTTTTTTTATTTCTTTTTTTAGGTATTTGCAGGTTTTACTTGACTTTCTTGTGTTTTGACAGATTTTAAAAAGAACTTAACTGATGTTAATGCGGTGTTTATGTCGTTAACTATAAACAATGACATTGTTGATAGAAAGTCAAAGTTAAAATATTATTTATAGATAAATTTGTATTTATTTTTTTAGATAATATATCAAGTTATTTATGTGTTTTTGTTATTAATGATTTAATTACTCATAACCCGTATTAGGGGTTGCTTACTGCTAGTTTTTTATTATTGTTACTGTTGTAAATTACTATTTTATTATTGTTATTAATTTTTTTTAATTTATTATGTCGTAAATCGTTGATCGAGTCAGCTTTGTAGTGCAATCTTATCTTTAAATACTTAGCAATAATAACTTTATAATTTCTGCACCACTTTCATAAATAAATTGAAGACAACGATTAACATTATTAGCTTTTTCACAACCACCTAAACGATTAATTAAAAAATATACAACAGGAAGTTTCCAACGTCTATGTACACAGTTTACCATAAAAACTAAAGGTTCTTTTGTTTTGGGTAAACTATCATTACTAAATCAGCACCAAAATCAATATAACCAGAAAATTTTTTGGCTTGTCCATTCAATTTTTTTTCAAATGGCCATTTCATCTAACATCAATGCACACACAACACGTTGACCAATTTTATGAGCTTCTATTACTTTGCTATTAAGAATAACTAAAGCTTTTTTACAAAATCCAGGTGAACAGTCGACACTTTCATACCAATTTTGTACATTATTAAATGTTTTCCTACCATTTCCTACCATCACTACCATCACTACCATTTCCTACCATCACTACCATTTCCTACCATCACTACCATTTCCTACCATCACTACCATCACTACCATCACTACCATCACTACCATCACTACCATCACTACCATCACTACCATCACTACCATCACTACCATCACTACCATTACTACCATCACTACCATCACTACCATTTCCTACCATCACTACCATCACTACCATCACTACCATCACTACCATCACTACCATCACTACCATCACTACCATCACTACCATCACTACCATCACTACCATCACTACCATCACTACCATCACTACCATCACTACCATCACTACCATCACTACCACTACTATGTGCTTAAGCAAAAAAAAATTTAATGTTAAAGCTTCGTAATTCAGGTGGGTAATACTTTTTAACTTTTCTTGTAAAACTCAACAAAATAACTGTTTTGTAGACTTAGACATAGCTCGCTAAAATTAAATAGATTAAATAAATAAATATATTTTTAGATACAACATCATACTTAAAAACTCAATCAAGTAAAATGGGGCATCATTGATTGGGGTATCATAGTAAAAACAGTAAAAAGCCAAACAGATTTTATGTAAATGATACACTACCTAAACACAAGCACAAATTATCACAATAGCATTACAATCATAACAACAATTATTACAGTTACAACAAATACAATAATTAACTCAACGCTATTCCTACCGTAATCGTGATGAACTAAATTTTTCCTTAACTGATATCTGATGATTAATGGAGTAAATTTTTAAACATAAAAAATTAGTTAAAACCAAATTTCAACAGTAGCTTGATTAAAACAAAATAATCCTAAAGGTATAACTTAAATAAGTAACAAATATTTAAAATAATTAAATAGAAAAAAAAAAAAAAATAGTCACAAATATAAATATGTTTGACAAGTACATAAAAACTCTTATTAAAATGTATTCTTCATAAAAAATATATATCATACCATTGAGTTGTTGATACTTCTTCAGAAATCATAGTATGATTCATGATTTTGATTCATCATGATTCATACTTTTTGATTTAAAATGACGAAGAAATGAATGTAAGTCTTTAATACTTTTTGTTAAACAACAGTTGGATTGCTAAAGCAATATTTTCATCAAATACACCAATATACCGTTTAACGTTTTATTGGTGTTAGGATTGATTTTACACTTTCTAACAGTGTTTTTAAAAATATAAAGATGTTATTTGTCACAAAAATTAGACCCAAACATTTACATCAATATATGCAATTGTCAAAGTAATTGTAAAGTATGCCATTGTAAAGTATGAACATTAGAAATTTACATTACTTACAGTAGTTTACATAACTGTTGAATTGAATTATTGGTGATATTATTGTTAACATTAATGATATAATTATCAACATTAATGTTCCTATATATATATATATATATATATATATATATATATATATATATATATATATATATATATATATATATATATATATATATATATATATATATATATATATATATATATATATATATATATATATATATATATATATATATATATATATACATTTATATCAGGTCAATAAGTATGAAATGAGCGTGTTTTTTTTTCAAAATAAAGCACCATTTTCTAATGAAAAAGTAAAAAATATTTTGTTCAAAGTATTTGCCATTGCTTTCTACACATTTTGACCACCTTTCTGGCAATTTGTAGATACCACCCAATAAAACTGGTCGTTTTTTGAGGTAAACCATTCGGAGACCCATTTTTTGACTTCTTCGTATGAATTGAAGTGTTGCTCATTCAATGCGTGTCCTATCGATGAAAACTGATGGTAGTCGAAAGGAGCCAAGTCTGGTGAATACGGCGGGTGAGGTAACTCTTCCCAGCCAAGTGATGCCATCGTTTCCTTGACCGCTTTTGCTGTATGACTCGGAGCAACAAAATTACCTTTCCGTGTCTTCTGGCCCATTCTGGTCGTTTTTCGATCAATGCATGGTTCAAATTGATCATTTGTTGTCGGTAGCGTTGCGTATCAACAGTTTCGCCAGGTTTTAGAAGTTCATCATACACCACTACCTTCTGGTCCCACCAAACACAGAGCATTGTCTTTTTTCCAAACCGATCAGGCTTTGCAGTCGATGTTTATGCTTCTCCTGGATTTACCCATGATCTTTTGCATTTGGGATTCTTAAAATAAATTCATTTTTCATCACGAGTCACATTTCGATGCAATACTGACTTCCTTTCGTGTCGTAACAGCAATATTTCACATGTGGTTTTTCGCTTTTCCATCTGCCTGTCATTAATTTCATAGGGCACCCATTTTCCGCACTTTTGGATCTTTCCCATAGCTTTAAAACGGTCAGAAATTGCTGGTTGTGAAACATTTAACATTTCTGCCATTTGTTTTTGGCTTAAAGTGTCATCTTCATCCAGTATTGTTTGCAATACTGTGTCTTCAAACTTTTTTGGTGGTCTTCCACGTTCTTCATTTCGCACATCAAAATCATCATCTCTGAACCGTTGAAACCATCTTTTGCATGTTGCTTCTGTTAGAGCATGATCACCATATGCTTCGGCAAGCGTTCGATGCGATTCTGCAGCACCTTTCTAAAAACTTAAAAGTTATAAATCAATACATGTCATTGCAAAAAAATTAGTTACATTAGAATTATTCTATTGAATCATTGGTTGTATTATTTGAAATAATACTTTGTCTGCTTTTAAGTAGTTTTCTAGGATAAGTACTTTTCATAAAAGGATTGGGATATCAAATATAGAAAAAATCTTTTTTTTTTTACTCCTCAATTCTTGATCTTTTGGAAAACTACCAACAAAAATTGGTATACTAAAATAATATGCCATTTATATTTGAAATATAAGGTAGGATCTTAGAAAAGAACGATTTTTAGCTTCTTACACATAAAAAAAAAGTATATCTTTGTGTGCAGTTATATTCAGAACAAGATACAGTCATGACCTTTATATACCTATATTCTATTTGAAAATCAAAATTTAAACAAAATAATATACATAACAAATGTTAAAACTTTAAAAGTGTTAAAACACATTAAGCTATTTTCGCCCTAAACTGATATTATAAATTGTCGAATGCCCAAACGTGACGTCGCGTGCTAAAAGATGTTGGCTTCAAAATTTTGTGAATGTTAACTTACAGTAAGGCGTGTCTATCAGTTTATATGGTCGAAGGATTTAACTTGGCTTAAAGTGATTGGATGTCAAATATGTTTACATTTATAATGGAGAATTGCACTGTCAAATGTTTCTTTCAAACTATTTTAAGGATTCGATCTAATCGAAAGTTATTTTGTCAATGGCCACAGAATTTGGAGAGTTTCAAAAGTAATTAATTAGAACATATTACTGTTTCCGACATAAAAAGCAAGTTTATGAGGTATATAGCTCTCAATATTAATGATACATAATTTTACGCCAATAGGTTGAAGATCGGTGATCTTTTACAGTTGATAAGAATCATTAACTGTTGAAATAATATCACCAATTTGGTAGACAAGTGATCCAATCACAATTCTTTTTTAAATTGATGTGTTTTTGCCGTAAAAGGATAAGCCAATAGTTGGCCATTATTATCGAGGAAGTTTGAAATCGTAGTCCAACGAAGATGCTTGTAAACTAGTTTAGCAATGTTTTTAAAACAGGATCAGGGTACACCCTTTATTTTATTGTGCTTTGCTTTAAAGTTCATGGAAAACTGATTTTTTAAGGGACCAAACCGATGCATTTGTCCGACAAAATGCAGTAAAAAGTGATGCTTTGGTATCAGATTATTTGGTCACAACAAAGCAAAAGATTTGTTATGTCTTTCAATAAGAGATTGTAAATCCCAAACAATTTTATGTGTAGTTATTGGTGACAATGTAAGTTGAAGAATTTCCAAAAGATCAAGAAAATTAATGTAATGAAAGTCATTGAAATCACCGTATTGTCCAATAAAAAGTGAATAATACAAGAAAGAATCAAAATTAAAGTAGATGTTTGTGACCCTGAAATATTAAATGTATTTGGAAAAATATTAGGCTTGTCTCTGGCTTCAGAGTATGAATAAGGAAACTTAACAATATAGCTATTGAGAGCAGCTAGTGAGTAAATGTGTTTTTCAGCAACATGTAATTGCAGCAGAAGGCATAGTTCATGGGGCACTAGTCCTTTCAGCAAAATATGCATGGGATCATGTGGTGTGTTTTTAATAATATCAAAAGTGGCAATTGATACAAGTGCACTTTTATAATTTATACCAGAAAAAAAATAACTTGACCAATAAAGTTTTGATTTTTTACTTGTTTCACTTTTGAGATCTATAAAATGTTGATGCTGGTTTGCATGAGCATGTAAACGAATATGTCTTCTCTATAAGTTATTGACATTTCTTTATTTGTGGTGAGACAAGAACGGCAATATCTAAATACAATTGCTGTAAAGTTGGTTTTAAATCCACAAATATGATTTGAAGTTAATGTATCTCCCAAATATATAACAAGTTTTAAAAATAGTTTTACACAAACAATCGTTGAATTAAAAGTAACACCATTATTGAAGTGATTACAGAAAGTAATAAAATCTTCTAAGCACAGAAAATACTCCTCTTGATGATTTAAATGAAGCGATACAAATTTTACAAACAATTTTACTTATCAAACTTATACCTAAGTGTCTGTCCATAAGTGCTTTATTTACAGACACATCCACAGCAACATACCTTAACTCCAATCTCTAGGGAAAGTGGAGACTGGACAGTAGCTTGGACATTCATACTTTGTGGCTGCAAAATAAACGATGGTTGTGGTGAGCTTTTACTTGTACCAGGAGAATCCCCTGAACATTCTTGGCTATAAATTGGAACAGAATTCAACATTTGAAGAAATGATGGTTTGTATGTTATTCTTTGGAATGATGGGTCTGATTTTGAAAAGCATGAAATAGAATTATCATATATTAAACATAAGATAAGCATAAGGAAATTTATAATTAGTTTAGAACAAACTTTTAAGATAATAAGAAAAAACCTGACATCTTAAGTTAAGACTAATTTATAGTAAATTTTTACCAATAACGATTTCACATGGATTAGGAAGAGCAACGGTCACCTCATCTTTTAAGACCATGTTAGAAAACATCTAATCAAAGTCATCTGGCAATAGATTTATCTTTGAGGACACTACAGAAAATATTATTTTTGTATATTTTATGCATAAATTGGGTAAAACTATCAGAACTCTATTACAAACTAAGTTTAACTTCAGAACATTAGATAGTAATATCAGACATAGAATACATTATTAGTATAATAATAGCAATTAGATTATCTGAAAAACATCATTTTAAAAACTGTACTTTAAGCTTGTTTTATAATTTACTTTAATAATTCTATTGCCACAAACTTTGAAAATATATTACTGAAAGTAAAATTATTATTTTAAAATAAAAAAAGATGTTTGTAACTGTAACTATGGATACCTAAAGGTATTTGCATACGTATGTATTGTAATTATTATTATGGTGTGTTGACTTGATAAGTTTATGCAATTCATGAATAACATGGTAAAAACATTTAACAGAAAAAAATTGTTTCAATGATTGATTTAAAATGCAGCTGTGTTTTCAGTTAATTCATTTCTGTCAACTGTAAATGTAAAATTATATGAACTGTAGAGTTTACTTATTAGTTTTAGATAAATATAAGTTTTATCTTAAATAAAAATAAAAACCAAAATCAAATTCAAAAACAAAACCTGTAATAAAATTATTAGAACTACTTCTTTTTAATAATAATTTAAATCGAAATTTAACTTTTTAGGTTTTATTGCTATAAACCATTAACTTTTAGTATAATAGAAGTAAATATTTTATGCAACAAAAAAAAAAGCTTATGGGAATGCAATCATCAAAAAACAAATAAAAATAAGACAGCCTATGATACTACTTTACTTAAGACCATACAAACACGGTAGACGTAAGAAAAGTAGTCTTTCATTATGGATTTTACGAGAAAAAAAATATTTATATATGTTAGAAATGATAGAACGCGTAATAATTTAATCATGTAATGGGAAGAAACGTGAATAATTTGTTTTCTCTTTAAATGTTTGTCTTGTGAGGGCGCAGAGCGTTTGAAAAATGTAAGTTTTACTAATAGCATATCAAATTGACCCCTTTTTTCCTTTTTTTAGCCCTATGGTGATTCAATCATTAAAAAACAATTAGACATAATATAGACGTATAAGTAAGCATACCGTGTTTGCTGTAGGATATTAAAAGAAGACGAAAACTTACTCTATGAATCAACTATATAGTTCCTACAATAATTCACAAACTGAAGTTCAGAAACTTCTGAAGGGTTAAAAATTTATTGGTCCTAAAAAAATGTCATAAAAGAGAAAAAATATATTCAACGTTAAATTTATTTACTGTGATCATAAATAGTATCCCAGAGCAAAAGAAAACAATTTAAAAAAATTAAACTGTCTAAATTAATTAAAATTAATCTTTTTTTTATTGGATCACGGGCATGATTTCTCGAGATGCTAATGTTGCTCTGATGAACTCATCTCGTATATCTTTTCCAAATACCGATTGAGAAGCTCTCATAACTTCTTGGACACATCTTTTAATAGCTTGCCCATGAATAGGAAAACAAGGTACATTCATCGGTGTATCATTGTATTTTAAAAGTTCATCCTTTGACATTAAACATGTAAGTAAAAGTTCGTCTACATCCAAACTCTAATTAATTAGATGAAAAAGTGAATCAATATTTTCATTATGTATATGATGTTTTCTACTTCTTACATTAATGTTTCCGTATTCTGAATCTTCTCTTAATTTTAAAATTGTTTTAATTGCAAATTCTCTTTCTGTTTTTCGAGACTTCATAGCAATGCTTGAAGAGCATTTTCACCACGAGGATTCCATGAAGATGATAAAACGTAGGGCATTGCAATGCCTTTAACTTTAAGTCTTTAATGACAAAGAAGTTTTATTTGCTTGGGTATATGGTTAGGCCATTTAGTTCATTTCCACTTTAATTTCAAACCAAAGTAGCGCATAAACTCCAACAATGAACTCCACCAGAAATTGAAGACTATATGTTCCTTCAAAAGAAAGTAAGATTTCTGAGCACTAAAGTAAACATATTCTATTTGAGAAATTCAACCATCTTGCATGCGAATATGGCCCTATTACTTTGCCTTTAAGATTGTCTGAAAAAACTCCTGCGTTAACTGCATGGATAATTTCATAAATACTTTTGATTATCTGAAAGCGATTTTATAATTTCAGAGTTAAGACCTATCTTTGCATTAGGAAATTCATTTTTTATTATGCTATCTTTGACTTTGAAGCTAGAAACCTTACCTATAAGTTTACCAATAGAACCAGAAAAATTATTTTTTGATGCAGTTTTTCCGTCAAGCTGAATCATAAGATGTCGGAGAAGTAGTTCATTTGTATGTAGAGCACAAATTAAAGAGCCATATTAGTTTTTTATCCAATTTATGTTCAAGGCAGTGATAACACCTCCTTTCTAAACAATGTTTAAATTTATTGAGTTCGCACCAATGGCAACTAAATGGATTGTGCATCATGAGTCTCTAACATCATGATGCACAATCCATTTGTAAAGCTTATCAGCTGTTTGCTCAGCTGCAGTTTTAACTCTTCCTTTAGAATATTTAGTGAAATGAAACTGGTATTTATCTCCAGTTTCAGAAAAAACTGAAAATGTTTTTCTTTTTTTTCCGATGGATGTAAATTTCAATCTTCTTCTTCTTTCATATACTTAGTTAAATCTTTTCGTCCATCAAAATAATTACATTGAATATTATCATTCATTGTCGTTTGTTCAGCTAACTCGAATTTCTTTTATTAACTTACCTCATTTTGTTTTGTGGCAACTAACGATAATATCAGTATTTAAAAAAAAAAAATTGTATCTCTTGCAAAAGTTAAAGCAGCAGTAGCATTGGCTTTTGCAGCTCCGTTAGATACTCCATACCTAATAGCTTCTTGAGAAACCTTGGTAATATCAAAGTAGTTTTTATTCAAACTGAAGCCAGCTTTTTCTGAGTCATTTGCATTTTCGATGCCAATGTCCAAATCGACTATTGTTGTTTGAAATTCTTCAACTAAAGGTGAAAATATATGCTCAAATTATGTTAATCAATTTTAATAAAACAGTTATATTATATCTTTTAACTCAATTTTCAACAAAAATTGAAAAAAATATTTGTAATATTTTAGCGTTTACCTATATCCTCACTATTTGTTCCAGGTATTTTAGATTCTGATTCTTTTCTATCTAAATATCTTGTTAACCGGTATGTCTCTGGTACATCAACTAATCCTATTAATCCTAAAGTATTTTTGCTGCCAATTTTATTTCTTTGAGTTTGTAAGAAAAATAGTTTTGAACATATACAAGTCACATGGGCTTTAAAAAGACTTTTATTACAGCATAAGATTTGCATTTACATTTTGTCAAATCAAATAACTTGTCAAGTTTTCAATTTTCTTTTGTAATGTTTCATTGAAGGAGAAGTTTATCGACTGCATATTTTTCTGAGACCAACAAATTGTAGAATTTGCTGACATCCAAATACTTTTTATTTTAATAAATATTTGTTTACATATACATCTTGTACTCAAATGTGTTACTGATCTTTCACGCAATAAAATTCCATATTGTAAACTCAGCGTAGGCAGCTCCGATATACAAAGTTCGAGTCCATTACCCAATAGCTCATGCAATTTAGGGCATTTTAATACTGTTTGAGCTTGAGTAGCCATTTATCGCAATAAAATTAGTATTATGTTTCTTAAAAAATTTTCCTTTATGTTGTAAAGACTATTTTTATATATATGTTATAAATTTGTTAATTATATCATTTCTTTTTTTTTTATTAAAATTTTTAGAATACCAAAGTTATCATAAATAAAACAGGTTTAAAAAGCAAATCGTTCAGGAAAGTATAATCTTAGTAATTATCCTACAAATTATCTATAAGACCAACTTTATAATATGTAAAAAATCATAAAGATTTTCTGTTATTGACCAATTTTTATGGTTTTTAATAACAATGGGGAAGGAGATAATAGCCCCAAGCCAAAAAATTTCGATAACCATGTTTCATGATTCACTTCAATCTATATATTAGTTGCATTATGTACATTGAAAATAACAAATAAGATTTGTATACTAGTTTTTAGTAAAATTGAGATTTTTTAAATGCTCTGCGCCCACACAAGACTAACAATTAAAGAGCAAAATAAATTTTAAAGAAAAAAAAATTATTCACATTTCTTCCAATATCCTATTATATAATTAAATTATTACCCGCTCTACCATTTCTAACATTTATAAATATTGTTTATCTTGTAAAATCCATAATGATAGACAACTTTTCTTAGGTTTATAATGTTTGTATGGCCTTAAGTAAAGTAGTACCATAGGTTATGCTTTATTTTTATGTCTGTAATATGTCTAATTGTTTCTTGATGATTGCATTCCCATAAACATTAAAAAAAAAAAAAGGCAGAAAAACGCTATTTTTATGAGTTTTTAGTAAAACTTACATTTTTCAAACGCCCTTCGCCCCCACTAGATAAACTTTTTAAGAAAAAAAAATTATTCACGTCTCTTCTAATATATTTTTTTATGTATCTCCTAATACATAAAAAAAGTATCGCGCGCGCTCCCGTATCCAAAACTTTAAAAGTATGAACCACCCTAATATATACACACACATACATATATATATATATATATATATATATATATATATATATATATATATATATATATATATATATATATATATATATATATATATATATATATATATATATATATATATATATATATATATATATACTTCCTTTATATCAAACTCTTCTTTCAATGAAATGGGCTAAATATCCTCAACTCCAAAACTCCTAACGTTCACTATATCAATCGGAGGTGTATTTATGATCTGGGTTTAATAACCCTCAAATTTTTCATTTCGATAAACATAAAATATTGGGATCTAAAAAAATGATTAAATGATTAAAAATGTTCATAAGTATAATCAGTTTGATTATTGCCAGGCTTTCCTTTTTTTTATATAGGCTACAAAATGTAAAGTCATTTAATAAGTAAAAACACTACGATAACTTACATATTACTACGAACATGATTGTAAATTTGGCTTAAGGTTGTTAAAACACAATAAGTGAACAATTATTAAAAATAAAAAATTGAAGTAGAACTGTGGACAATATATAAACAGAACAAAAAATCTAATTGAAAAAAACAAAAACATGGGTTTTGTTAGTCATCTCCTTGATCATTTAGGATTAGGGTTTGGATTTATTCACGAGATTATTCGTGCAACTCTTCAAATCTCTCATTGATAATATTTTTACTAATATATTTACAACATGCAACGTTCAAAGTGGAATCATAAAAAGCGATATAAGAGACCATTTTCCAATTTTTTTTTAATATCTGATTTTTATAAAAAAGCGAAAAAAAGCAAAGTTTTACTGAATTTACTATTAAAGGGTTTATAAATTATTTACTCAAAGTAAACTGGAAACAATTACATAATTGCAACGATACTAAAAAAGCTTTTGAACTTTATTAGAACGAGTTCTTTAATGCGTACGACAAAGCGTTTCTGGTGAAGGAAATCAAAACCAAGGTTAAAAGTCTACAAAGTCTATGGATTACAAAAGGACTTGTTACATCTTTTAAGGAAAAACAAAAACTATATGAAAAGTACTTAAAAAGAAAACTTATCAAAACGTAAAAAAAAAAAAAATTTACAAAAACCTGTTTGAAAACCTGAAAAAAAAATGTTTCTCAAATTTATTAGAATTAATATCAAAAATAACAAAAAAACTTGGGATATATTAAAGGAAGTAATAGGAAAAGAAAAGAAAACTCGTGGTAATACTCTATCGAAATATTTATATATTAGGATGAAAGAACAATAACTAATTAGAAAAAGATATTACAGACAGTTTTAATAACTTTTTTTATAAATGTGGGTAAAAACCTAGCAAACAAAATAACACCAGAAAAAAAACATTAAATCATATCTAAAAGAAAGGACTGTGTAGTGGATGAGCTTGAGGTATCGCCTCATGAACTTCGGTTTGCTTTTACAATGATAAAACAAAACAAATGCGCAGGTATTAATGGTATAAACCCTGGGATTGTTAAAGAAGTTTTTAATATTATTGAATACCCCTTACTTATTATTTTTAATCTTTCATTTAAAAATGGCGTTTTTCCAGACATCTTAAAACTAGCTAGAGTGGTTCTAATATTTAAATGGTGGTATCTCAAAGATATCTAATTATTGACCTATTTCAATACTTCTATGTTTTTTAAGATTCTTGAGCAAATAATGCAAAATAGGCTTTACAACTATCTCACTACTCGCAAACTACTCGCAAACTACTCGCAAAGTTTTAAATAATAATCACACGACAGAACATCAAATAAATTAGTTAAAGAAATTTTAAATGAATTTGAAAACAACCAATTTACTCTTGGAGTGTTTATTGACCTCTCAAAAGCTTTTGATACTGCGGACCATGATATTTTTCTGTACAAACTTAAAAGTTATGAAGTCAAAAATAATAATTGTAAACAGTTTTGTTCAAATCTTTGTTCTACTCTTTAAAATCGCAAACAATGTATATCTTATAACAAAACCTACACTAAATTAGAAAATATTACATGCGGAGTTCCACAGGGATCTATTTAAGGGACTTTATTGTTTATTATTTATGTCAACGATATTTACTTATCATCTATTATACTAAACTTCTACCTTTTTGATAACAACACTCAAGTTTTTTATACCCAGTGTAACATAAAAACAATATTTACCACTACTAATTTAATTATGATCAAATAAGTTGAAAAGAGCTTATTAATCTAATAGAAAATAAAATTTTGAAAAGTATTGGAGTAGTGTATAAATTAGATATACGCTGAATAAAAACTGTTTAAAATCTATTTTCCTTTTATTTGTTATTAGTTATATTAGTTATTGTAACATTGCCTAGGCAACCACTTATCCGTCGAGACTAACGTGTAACATACTAAAACAAAAACAAGCAAGCCGCCTTATATTAAATGCTAATAAGTACACCAGTGTTAATCCACTGCTTAGAAAGCTTGGAAGGCTGAGTGTTATCAATTAAACAATTGTAATATTCTTTTATTCTTTAGATTAAAGTACCATATGCTGCCCAATATTTTTGAAGATCTTTTCTTTATTATAGATCATAAATATCAAACGTAGCATTCGTTGCTTAATTAATAGGTACCAAAAACTTTGTTAAAACAATTCGAGTTCTCAATAACATATTGAGCCACATTTGTGGAACTCATTTCTCCCAAAAAATAGTAAAACTACAACTTCAATTCAAACTTTTATAAGTATCTTAAAAAAAAAGTTATTTGATTATGACGTATGTCAAATTCTATTTTATTTTTAATTTTTTTTTTCCTTTTGTTAAAAAGCGATATCACTCTTTACATCATTACTTATATTTAAATTTTTTTTATTCGTTTTTTATTTAAAGTTAAATTGTATTCAGAAAGAAAGAAAGAAAAAAAAAGAAGAATGTCGCACTTTTTATTTAAAAGTATTTAATATTATTTTACTCAGATTGCAATATTTTTTTAAATGATAGCTTATTATTTGTTTGATATGCTAAATGATTCAACGGCGCTGGATGGTAAGACTTTCGTCTTCTGCCTGCTGCCGTCACTTCTTAACTAAAAGATATTGTAAATAATTTATTATGAATATGACGATTATATATATTAAAACAAAACAAAAACAACAACAACAAAAAAACCAAAGCAGTTTGCTTTTAACAAATAATCCCAATCTCAAACATTAATGATCATAACATATGGTGTCCCACAAGGATCTATACTTGGACTATTTAGCTTGTAGATTTTAGGTATATATTTATTTTACAATATATATAGATGTTCTTATTGCATAAGAAACGATTCATGAAAGATCGTTACGATCTCCATAAAGTCCTACCCGTATTATATCATAACTTTTATTGTAAAAAAAATAAATGTACTATATATAACAAAAAAGTACTATATATCATATAAAAACAATAAAGTTTTAACTCTTACTTAAACTTCGATTTATAAATTATTATTTCTAATTTCTAATTAGAATTGCTAAAGAAAAGTTTAAACAAAATTAACACACATACACCCATACACACATATATACATACATACATACGTACATACATACACGCATACATTCATACATACATACATACATACATACATACATACATACATACATACATACATACATACATACATACATACATACATACATACATACATACATACATACATACATACATACATACATACATACATACATACATACATACATACATACATACATACATACATACATACATACATACATACATACATACATACATACATACATACATACATACATACATACATACATACATACATACATACATACATACATACATACATACATACATACATACATACATACATACATACATACATACATACATACATACATACATACATACATACATACATACATACATACATACATACATACATACATACATACATACATACATACATACATACATACATACATACATACATACATACATACGTACATACATACATACATACATACATACATACATACATACATACATACATACATACATACATACATACATACAATACTGCTAAAAAAATCAATTCTCTATAACGAATAAAAGAAGCAATTGTGATGTTTGTGCATGATTGTTTTAAATTTCAAAAACTCATGTAAACAAAAAAAAAACACGCATCGCTAACTTTTTTTTAATTCTTAATATTCTTTCAGTAATTTAACTCTACCTTCCTTTCCGTTTCAATTTCTATCCAACTCTTAACTAAGTTTTCTTTTTCTTAGTTTCTGTCCCAATTCTAATTATTGTTGGCGATCCATAAATACAATTTTTGACATTTTTGTCACACAAACTTTAAGTAGTTTGTTTCGGTCATCGAGAAGTTTTTCAGCAGAATTTATTTGGATTTTTAGCTGTTTTATGGAACCCTCAACATCATTAAGCTTTAATTTTCTATAACTGCGTTTTGCGTAAGTGTCAATGAAGCAAAAACTATATTTTTTATTTCAGGAGTTTAAATAAGATATGTTTTAAATAGAGAATTACAACAAAAGAATAATACTACAAAAAATTACATTTTCCTAAAGACATTTTTAAACAGTCTACGCCTAAAAATACTTCCTCTGATAATCAGTCAATTGAATCAACTGCATTCGAGCCAGCGTGTTCCTCAATGTGAGTATTTTGCATCACGTATTACTTGAAAATAAAATAAGTTTTTTACGTATTACCTGAAAAAAAAGTTAACTTGGTTTAATTCATAATGAGAAGACAACTATGTTTGAACATCTATGTTTGAACTATCGTTAAAACATAATTATTTGATGACATAAATAAATACTCATTTGATAGCTTAAAGAAATACAAATGTTAAGCTAAATGACAAGTGCTAATAAATACAACTCACTTGGATATTTAGCGGAGGATTCTTCAATAGGTAAGTAAAGCTTTTGGACAAAACGGTTTTTGTTCTAAAAAATATAAAAATTTTCTATCTTGTCAATAATTATAGAGAAAAAACAAGTAGAACATGAATAAATGCACTTCCGTTACCTGTTTTTACTGTAAATGCAATTTCTTTTATTAAAAATGCCAATTACATCCTTGAATATTCGATTTTAAAAAGAAACAAATAATTAATAAAATGCCTACTTACAAAAAATACATGTTACCTTTTGAATCTCTGCACCATGATTTTCAATTTTGATATAAGTTTTAACCGTTTCGATGTTTGTAAAATAGCATCATCAATAACAAACTTTGAGAGCAAATCTTTTAGAAGTTTTTGCATCTTTGAGAACAGGACTGTAATCATTGGCAGTTTTGGTTCTAATGCAAATGTAAAGCCTTTAAAATTATGTGCAATAAAAATGACAGAGTATGCAATAGCAGGCTACATTTTGTTTTTATGCGCTTTCTTGATATGGGTGTACATTTAATTAGTTGCAATACCTGCTTTAACACCGCACTCTTTTTGATTTTGTAGAAAATTTTAAAAAGTATTGCAAGTTGTCAAGGTTCTCTATTACCATCACTAATGCGTTTTAAATGGTTATCCATTGAGTAGAGACGTGTCTCAACATCCGTAGTCCTTGTAGCTCAATGATTGATTCCATAGCAAAATATTCTTTAATTCTTTTTGCAGAAAATTTATAAAATCAATGCAAATTGTGCAAATCAATTGATAATTGGTCCAAATCAGTATCCTCAGAAACCGATGCTTTCAATAAAAGCATTGGAGACTGTATGATGCGGACATTAACCAACATTGATAAAAAAAATTTACCTTTTTTTCATGATTATTTTCCAACTTTTTTGAAAACAATTTATTGACATTAGGACTAACCATACTAATGGAGAGAGTTGACTCTGGTTGCAGCTGAGTTTTCCATAACAATCTTTTAAAATAATCAAAAAGGTCTTCTGCACTACACCTCCCCACAAACAAAGTCCTCAAGTATGATGTTACGATTTGCTGAAAATGGTTTGAATAATACGTGGCATAAGTATCATATTGTTTTTTTTTTGTCTGTGATGCAGTTGTTTTATCAAATCGAAATGTGAATAGCAAACATTTCAACTCATTCAAAATAACTTTTTGAATACAAGAGGCTATTCCAAACTGAATTATATTTCCACACAACAAAATCTACAGAACCCAAAGTTAATAGACTTATTTGAAGCTTTTATTCATGGTTAGCTCTTTACTGAGGAAGATTGATACTTGGTCTTTCTTTACTGAAATATTTACTTTAAGGAAATTTAAGTAATTAAACTGAAAAATAAAAAATAATAGCTTGGACTCCTGCATGCCTAAAATGTTTATATCAGTATAGTAGAGTATACAAAAAACTAAGTTTAATCCTAGTTGATACTTTTAAATTGAAAGGGTTTTCCCATGATGATTTTGTAGTACCAGTTTCATATAGGGTTGAAGAGGTTCCATATCGGTAGTGAAGCCATACAACATACCTGTGACAAGCAAAACTCTGATCCAAAATTCAACTAATAAAGTTTGAAAAAAGGGTAAGAAGGAGCTTATAAACCTTGAATGATAATCTTCCTAGTTTTAGTATCACATCAAAATATCAGGTTCTTATCTGCTAAACAAGTTAACACTAGAAAGAACATTCGTTTATAAAAAAATTAATTTGACTTGTTTAAGTAATTTAATTTAATTAGATCACTGCTATATGGAGACTTATTCAATTCGCGCAATGTGGAACTTTACAAAAAAAAATTTTTTTTTCATAATTTTTCTTTCATAGTTCACACTTTTTACTATACTTACTACTTTAACAACTCATGTTTAATATAGCTCACAAAATAAAATAAAAGAAAAGAATTCAAATTACAACATTTACATGTTTCAGCATGTTTTTCAAAAAAGTAGAAACTATACATTTAGTTGATATTCAATCTAAAATAAAATCAGTAAATTTTATTTGAAAAACTTTACATATTTATTTCATACTTATTCAAAATTTTTATCTTGATTGCCTCCTAAACCCATAAAACATATACTTTTATAAATGAACGTCGTCAGATTAAAAACAGCAACTGGCTATTGGATTAAAAAAATGCCTAAAAACAGAAAACCAGGCCAAAATGGAAAAAAACAAGAAAACAGGCTCTGTAGGAACCCTGACATACATACATATATAATTAATAATTGTCACAATTACGTCTGAACGTTTTGGTTGAAAAAAAATTATTCATTTGAGGGTCAGGGTTAGGTTAAGGTTTAAGGTTAACTATCAAATTAGAGGAACTTGACACTTGCTTTGGCCCTATTTGGATCAGCAATAGTTCTAAATCTGACATAATCATGACCTTCATTACCTTTCATTAAACCTTGTCCTCAATTGATCTATTTTTTTACATACATACATACATACATACATACATACATACATACATACATACATACATACATACATACATACATACATACATACATACATACATACATACATACATACATACATACATACATACATACATACATACATACATACATACATACATACATACATACATACATACATACATACATACATACATACATACATACATACATACATACATACATACATACATACATACATACATACATACATACATACATACATACATACATACATACATACATGCATACATACATACATACATACATACATACATACATACATACATACATACATACATACATACATACATACATACATACATACATACATACATACATACATACATACATACATATATACATACATAAATACATACATACCACTGAAACTAAAAAGATTGGCTAATCAAAGATTTTTTATTGATAATTTTACACTTTTGATTTAATTCTGTCTGATTTTATACTTGTTTTTTTTTTAGGTATGTCATTAAATACGAGTCACTTTTTAATCGGCATTCACAGGATGTTTTAATGTTTTCTGATATTTTCTTCCATTTTTCAACATACACCGTTATTCCGTTTAGTGTTAGACGCTCACAGTATTTTGACTTTACCAAAAATTTCAGTTTTAATGTATTTTGCAGGCAATCGCCTTCATTACTAAAGCACGTACTTACCTTTTCTTTTTGATTGTCCCAAATACATTCAACTTCATTAACGTACGGAGGAAACCTAAAAAAAAGGGCAATTTATAAATATTAAACAGTTTTACATTCATGCTTGCATATAAAATGCATATAAATACGTACAATATATATTTTATATTGAAAAATCAAAATTTCATCCCGTAGCTCTAAGATCTTTTTTTTCAAATAGGTAAGATTTTTTTATTTCATTATTTCGGTGCTTTAAGAAGATCTTAGGGTCTTATCAAAGAGCATGATGCTAAAGCATTTAACTAAAAAGTTCACGCCTCCTTCCATACTCATGTTACTTTTTAAACTGAAGCCGGAATCAAACCTTTAACTTCTTGGTTCTGAATCGGAACTACAACCAATGCGCAACGGCTGGGTAATATATATATATATATATATATATATATATATATATATATATATATATATATATATATATATATATATATATATATATATATACATATATATACATATATATACATATATATATATATATATATATATATATATATATATATATATATATATATATATATATATATATATATATATATATATATATATATATATATATATATATTTAAAATTATGAAAGCACATACTAACATTTTTTTTTTATTATTAAAAAATACTTTTAAGCAAAAAAGTAATTTAAAAATAATAATTTTATCATACATTATCATGGTTTTAAAGCTGTAAGAGTTGTATAAACGTGTTATGACGTTTAATTACAGTCCTATTGTGAAGCGTTAAAAATCGTATTGTAAAGCCATAGTTGACTACTTTAATAATGTTATAGTACTTATATTTTTTAACATACTTTACGTGGTTTCAAAAAATCATTTATATCTTTTACAACAACGATTGTGCCTTTATTTTTTTGTTTTTTTAAATTGGACTTTTCGTTCCAACCGTCACGATAAAAAAAACATAAAAATGCTTGTAAATCTTTATATCGGGTAGAAGTATGAAACTCAGCGTACAATAATATAAATATGTGCTAAATAAACACACTAAATAATTTTTTTTTACCATGTCGTTTGTTACATTAAGACATGGTTGTTTTGTTCAAAAGTAATAAAAAGTAAACGTTAAGAACGCCACGCTACATAGAGTTCATTTTGGAAAAAAATTTAAGACTTTAATGCATTAACTTTTGCATACTAAATTATATGATAGAATTTCACATTTCTGGAAAGTTCTATTTATTTTCTATTTAATAGCCTAAAGAGTGTCAAGTGTTTGCTCATTGTAGAGTTCATTCTTTATATTCAGTAATTAAAACGCATTTATAATATTTGTAATGTATTTTTAGTAAAAGACACATTTCCTTTTTAAAGTTTTAATTTTAAAATCAGTATATAATCTGTGTTCTTATACGCAACGTTATAAAAATTGCTTTTGCTTCTCTTCAACAGTGATTAAACCATAAAAGTCATTAATTGTTATTAATCGTATCGTAAACTAAAGAAAAAAATTCAAACATAGTTTACATATAAGACATACAAAAAAGTGGGCCACAAATTTCTTCTTTGGATGTAATGCAACGTTTATCGTAAGCTAATGGGTTTTCTAGGCAAAGTTAGCAACCATTTTTACTTTAGTTTCTTGATCAACATCATCGTCAAATAAAGACAAAATATTTCATCTGTCACATACCATAAATGCTGGCAAAACTTCTGTAAAGTTGCTTTGGAAATGCTTTTGTCTTTTGCTTTTTAAGCTTTTATGGATTTCAAAAAATTTATGTCCTGATAAGGTGCTTTTACTGCTAAAATGCATTGTAGCCAGAGTTTGTCGTAGGACGTCACGATAAACAGAGAGATATCGAACAGTGCTGCTTTATCTATGTTTGAAATTCTGAATTGGAAAGTCAATAATAATATCTTTAGTCAATAAATGGCTCTTAACATTCACCAAGTTTGGTGCATAGCACCTGGAGGCCGAATCTTAAATTTCCTCTCTCTATCTCCACCAAGAAATATTTTAATAAAGCTTGATTAATTCACGTTAGTTATCTCTAGCTATTTCTTTAATCAATTCAAATCGGTAGAATTCTAGCAGCCTATCAATTTCTGAAACATTTAAACAAGCTTTTCTGTGCAGATTTTTATTTTTTCGGAATCGACGTTTTTCCAGTTTTCTCGGAGCTTTTAAACAACGGAATGTCTGGGATGTAGTTACTTGGCTGACTTTCGCTTCAAACAAAATTTTTAATACTAGTTTGCAGGCATGATGACGGCAAGCAAAATTAAGCATATCTTTATCCAGTTTTTGTTCCAGAAGCGCACAAGCACCATAATACTATATATAAAGCAGTAGTATCACAACAGAGTATGTGCACTCTGTCTTCTAGATCCCAGTTGATCATGGCATTCCAAACAGCCTGTGCTTGTTCGCTTCTTGACGAGCTGTTCAGTTTTTAAAGATTTAGTTAAAATTATTGAAAGATTGTTGTTAAAATTGAATCCTTTTGGTTTTAAATCAAAACTATTCGACTGGTGCTAGAGATTTTTAAAGTACAGACTTCAAAGAGTGGTGTTAGGAAATAATAAATCATAATGGGAAGAGGTTGTAAATGGAGTACCACAAGGGTCAGTGCTATGACCACTATTATTTGTAGTGCATATTAATGATATTTCCAACAAAATAAAATCAAGCTGTAAACTATTTGCTGACAACATGAAAATCCTTAGAGCAATATAAAACGATCATGATATTATTGAACTTCAACAAGATATAGACTTAATAATGGAACGGTCGAATGAGTGGTTGATGAAGTTCAACCAGCAAAAGTGTAAGGTTATCATAATAGGAAATAACCAGCACAAAGTTTTAATAAATAATATAGCTATAGCCTAAACAAGCATTTGATACAAATGTTCAAACATTTGAATGGGTACGATATCATAAATTTTTTATGCAAAACACTAAATGCTAGAAAGGATATAAATACATACTAACTTTTATTATGTTTGTATGTTTGTGTATTACAGCTGTTACAGTTACAAACTCTACGTAGTTTGGACCCATTACTCTTTAAGTGTACAGCACCTTTATATTATATTATACTATATAATATAATTTTAAAATAGCAATAAGTTGTTCGTTATCATTATATGAAATACCCTGCAAACATTCTATAGTGGGATATCAGTGAACCTATAGAAGCATTTTGAGCAGGCCACTGTAGTTTTACTCATTGGTTACTTAGTTGACCATTATTAGCAGCCGCCGAAATTGGCGAGCCGATGACTAGCCACTGTTAACTTTTCAGAAAGTTATCGGTTTGCTATTTACAGCAGCTGCTGCTAACGGTTCACTAAGTAACCAACGAGCAAAACTCCAATGAACCGCTAAAAAACAGAATCCGGGATATTGTTTTGAAAACTAACTTTTATAGCTTCAGCCTGCTCTCTTTGCATTTCTGAACAAATTTTATGGATTGAGGACTTGCTTATAGAAAAGTCATCCGTGTTATGCCCTTGTGTGTCAATAGTAGTTTCAATTATAAATACAGAACCTCTCATACTTAACTGACATCTATCTAACACAGCAACAAGTTTAAAAAAGTTTTATCGGATTGAGAGGAAGCACCACTTAGGCTGGGTCTATTTTCTTGAAAATCTATTATTTCAGAATCAGAAGATGAGTTTTATTGTGATGATTCATAAAATGATGTCAAAGGAGCTAATGAATCTTAAGCAGCCGTGGCGCAGTGGCAGTGCATTTTCCTCAAAACGTAAGATTCGTGGTTCAAACCCCATCTCTGAGCAAGTTTTGCGACATAGTTTGGGAAGGAGTCGTGAACTTCCTATTAAATACTCTTCAGCGGTGCTCTGTGATTATACCGTAAGGACTTTTTGGGCACCTAAAGAGAAAATAAAAATTATAATATTTAGCACGTCGCTTTTCCTCATCAATGATTCTAAGGCACGCCTTTTTTTCTTTTTCTGTTTTTCGTCCACTTCGGCTAAGTCACCGAGACAACCTAGTTCTCTCTGGCGCTCCAAGAAGATCCTATCTTCATTTGTTTTAATTAACAGAAGCGCATTGGCATGAGCAATATCAAATAAATTGTCTAAATTGGAAAGAAACTCTCATTATTTTTTGTATTTTTTTTGTAAATCTCTCCAAACTTAATGAAACTAGTTTCTTAACACAGGTAATGATTTAATTAGTATACGTGCCGTTTTCCAGTAAATAATGCACTCATGAATAGTACAATTTGCACTTTCAATGACACTTCAAATCGCTTTACTAATATTATAGAAAAAAGCTGCTAGTACTTGTTAGTACTTGCAGAAAGTGTTAGAGGGAAGTTTCGAACCGGTGATTTGATGCTTTTTGTCTCCTATTAAAAATCTCTCTTTTTTAGAACTTCGTAACTCCACTGACCCATTGACTACTCTAAAGTTATGCGTAAAATGTAAAATAAAAAAGTAATATCAAGTAAGCGATGCAAGATTTCCGTCGCGCCGTACTGTGCAAGCACAGACAAGTTTTGCCGCAAGTCGGTACGGGTCGTCGTGATCCTAAGTAAGCAAAACTATATATATGTTTTTTGAATGTAGACATCATGTATGAGAGTATGTAAATTATTATTTTATAAACATCAATAAATACGAATTTCTGTTGATACTAAATTTTTTTTTTTTTTTTATTTTAGCTGGATTGCTGTGACCAGCGTCTTCAACTTGTTTTAAGTTTTTTGTTTATTTTTGTTTATATCTTATTTTTAAAAAGGCAGTTCTACTTTATGTCAACGGGATGGTTTCATCTGTTTCTGACGTAAGTGCGCCAGAAATGAAGTCCAAAATTTTGTTGACACATGTTTTCTCTCATCTAAATTGAAATTTGTTGAGGGGCACATTGGTGGTATTTCAAGTGTCTCACGAATTTTCCTATCAAACTTTTTAGCATCAACTTTTAGAGTTCTGCAACTGTCCCAATTAATTTGTTGTGCACAATATCTCATGGGTGTGGCCAATACAGGTAGTTCTATTTTATTTCCTATTATACTGTTTTTGTGTTATTGCATGCGTGTTTTTACTTGCGTTTTTGTTTCACCAATATACTTTTTGCTACAATGACATTTAGTAAGGTAGACTCCTGGGTGGCTGTACATTTGTAGTTTGGATTTATTTCTTGTTTTTAATATTGTCACTAGGTTCAAATTTGATTTGAAGACCGTTTTTAGTTTGCTTTCAAGACAGTCTTGAAAGCAAACTTGAAATAAATATTTTATTTCAAGTTTGACATTTTAAATATAACTTTTCCCCATATATTTTGCAATTATGTGGGGAAAAGTAATATTGAATTTCATATTTTAAAAGTAGTTTTGGAAATATGTTTGTCGACTACTAATTTGAAATTCACTCATTTCATGAGTGTAATTTCTATTTTGTTGTAATTTCGATTTGTAATTCACTCATTTCATGAGTGAATTAAAAATAAATCATTAAATTAATACTATATAAATACGTTTAAACAGTACAACAACTGTCTATTTTGTTTTTATGCTACTAGTTTATTTCAGGTGTGAAAGTATCATCGTATTTTTATTATCATAACTATAATTATAACAAGTTAAATATATAAATATATATATTATTATTATTATTATTATTATTATTATTATTATTATTGTTATTATTATTATTTTATAAACATCAATAAATACGAATTTCTCTCGATACTAAATTTATTTTTTTTAAATCTCATTTTTCAAGAATGAATTCATTTTAAGTTCTTTTCTTGCATTACACTTTAGTCAAACTTCAGATTTAAAGTATAACTTGAAATTTCAAGATTGTTTCTTGCATTCGGAAAAGATTTTTGCTTTCTTGAGTAGGCTTCTCAAGTCTAACTTTTACTCGCCCGAAATGCTTAGGCAAAAAAAAAAAAAACATTCTGTTTAAAATCATGAATGTTTGCCAAATGTTTTTTCGCAAACAATTTGCCAAATACAAATGGGAAAGACTTATAGATAATAGATAATAGATAAAACTTCTGAATCTCTTACAAACGGATTTACTTTGACATAATGTTAAATGCAATTATCAGCTTTTCGAGTACTAATATTTGCTTATCGAGTATGGTTATAGCTATTAAAATTACCAGTTTAACGTCAACGTCAGGGTTGTTATCTGTCAAATATGTATTAGACATTTTCTGCCAACATAAAAAATGTCGCACATATTCTGTATCGACGTATTTTGACTTAATTTTATGTCTGAATTATTTTCTGCTGACATAAAATATGTCACACATATTTTGATATAATTTTATTTCGGACATATTTTATGTTTTACATTCTTGAAACAAGAATCAAACTAACAATTAAGTAACGCATTTTAGAACAACTTGATGAATAAAATGAAAATATGTTAACAAATGAGTTTGATTTGTTTTTCAAGATTATGAAAAAGCAAATATGCTTACTGAAAACATGTCGGATACATTTTATGTCCGCAGAAATCAATTCAGCTATAATATTTTGTCAAAATATGTTAATAGAAAATATATTTGACATATTTTATGTCAGCAGAAAATATTTAAGACAAAAAATTATGTCAAAATACGTCGGTAGTGGGACAATAATATGACAATAACAAGATGTATGTGGGGCATTTTTTATTTTCAGCAGAAAAAATGTCTCAAAATATGTCGACAAATCTGTATACGTCGATAATGGGACTGTAAATACGTAGATCAAAATACTTCAATAGATGGATTATAAATACCAGATAACCTGAGAGAAAAAACATCTGAAAATATACCAACAAATCTGCCAGATATATTATGTACTAACAACCCTGGTCATCGTTTAAATCTTTTTATGATGCAGAAAGTTGTTAAATTAAAATGTGAATAAATAGCAGATGCCACAAGAGAAGCTATCCCTTTAGAGCAGCGTTCATTATAGTATTTATAGAAAAGAGAAATAAAAGTAACATTACGACTAAGTAGCAATGAGTGAAGGTTGGCTGCAAGAGCAGGTACAACTATGTTTGCAATGCATTTTTGCACTTTGTCTAAAAAAGAGAGGGAATCATTCAAAGAACTGCTCTAGATATAGCAACAGTAAATGCAAGGGCAGATTAAAATGTGTAGAGGTAAAGAATAAAATTCGGAGTAGAAAAGTGGCGAGCGCGATAAAGAGATGCAACCTTAGTAGATGCTAATTTTGAAGATATTTGTTCATCGAAGACAACTTATATGCAACGATTGGTAAGGCAGGATTCACTAATCTTAAAGAAGTTACCCAATACACAGTAAGAAAAGAGCTTATGAAGAAGACCAACATTCTAAACTTTATTAAAGGCTTTAGAAATGATAAGAACGATAGCACTAACGTCTCCACTTCTATCTAATGGACGATAAAACTTTTCAGTTATTACCGTTAACAAATCAGCAGTAGAGCAAGAAGATTGAATTCCATATTGATGATCACAAAGATTCAAGACGAGAGATTAAGTTTTTGTTAATTAAAAACTTAAAAACCTTGCTTATGATAGTAAGAAGACTAATGGGATGGTAGTTAGACGAGTCAGATTGCTTTCTATAATATTTGTAAATAAGGATAACAGATGCCGCTTTCCAGCAGGCTAGAAAACAAGACTCTGATAATCACTTGTTAAATAGTTTTGAAAGTATAGACGACACCTGCAGAAAACACTTCTGCAAGACCTCAACAGATATGTTGTCCGGGCCACAAGCTGTAGAAGAGTCTATGCAGGAAATCACTATAGATGCAAAGGCTGGAGTGCTACAAATATCAAGCAATGGATCAATCTGTTTGTCGGCTATATAAGGTAGGATGTGATTAGTGGAGTCAAGAGATGAGATTGATGAAAAGTTTTTAACAAACAATTCAGCTTTGTCTAAAGATGAAGCAACAAAGTTTGAACCATGCATGAGAGGTGAAATAGCAGATTTGCTCTTATTATAGATACTGTTAAAGATGCTCTAAAAGTTTTGGGAGCCTGATTTTTGAGATAAAATACATGATTTTGTGACGTGAGAATAGCAAGCTTTGTCGTTAGACAAAACCTTTTTACAATTTTTTTAAGAAGTAAAAAACAGATGTCTGTGTTCTGGAGAATTGTTTTGGCGATAGATATAGAAGTAATGATTAAGATTGGAAACTACAGCAGCACATTGAGAGGAAAACCATGGAAAAGAGTGAGGCTTGACTTGGAATTGCCGAGAGGGAATAAAAGATTCAGTGCCAATCTGAATTCAAGAAGTTATATTAGATCGAAAGATTTCTTCACAAAGGCTATCGCCATAAAAATTGCGGAAAGGGCCCCATTCAGCTTTTAGGTAGTTGTAAGAGGTACAATGATAGGAGGATTCTGAAGATAAAGAGTAATGAGATAATAGTTATAGAGAGATCAAACTGTGATAAATAGCTACTAAGGGTGAATATGAAAAACTACTAAGATCAGAAAGACGACATAAGTCGAGTAGAGAAGGTAAATGTTCGGATTGTCTTGAAATTATATAGAGATGGTAAATGATTCGGATTATATTCTAAAATATTTTATAAATCAGTTGCCCATGAGCCAACAACCCAGCATCGAAAAAGTGCTTAGATGTATATTATTTGTCAAATCTCCAAGGTCTTTGAAGTTTTAACCTACATGATATTTTGAAGCAGTTTTCATTTTTCTCTAGTACAAACACTTTAGGCTTTCTCAAAAAAACATACTCAAAGAGCCTATAGCCTGTTTTCCTGAATTTTAGAAGCAGCTGCTTGGGTTGGAAATTAAATGCTCGGTTGTCTCAAGAAGTCAATTTGGTGTCAGAGCTCTTTAAGTATGGAAAAATTGTACCAGCGGTACATTAAACCGCATCAAGAGTTTTGTATTTGTTTCTCAACTCAAACGTGTCCAAAAACGTGCAATATTGTTAATTAAACATTTTAGTTACGATCAAAAACCAAATATTCTCGGCTTAACTTCACTCGAAGAACGCAGTGACTTTATACTGCAATTAAAAATTGCTTATTATTTACAATTATAGTTAAGACTGTTAAACATTTTTTTTAAAGATTCTCATTCTTGTGATTTAAAGATCAAAAATCGATAAAAATTAAAGCTTGTGAAAAAGAAGAAAACTTTATGGTAGATATTTCAGATCATGGTAGTTTGGAGGAGTCTTCATTTTTCAATAGTGGAAACACTTTAGGTTTTCTCAAGCAAATATACTTAATTGGGCCTATAACCTATTTTCCAATCTATATGCATTCTGATTTGAATTTAGCTAGTAATAAAGCAAGAATAGAACGTTATCAATACCTATTTCATAGAATCTGTTTAATTAAGGGTTTAATCTTTTAAACCCTAATCGGTGAATGCACTGCATAAGTGTTATTAATCCAGATACTTAAAAATATGGATGTTAATCAACAGTATTAGAAATAAAAAAACAGTCATTAACTTGTATATTTGTACATACTTTTAATTTAAAAATATGCATGCTTACAGGGGCGTCTAATTGCTGCTATGCCCTGGGCGTCGTTAATTATTAATTGATTATATTAACAACAAGTTTTATTAATATTTGAGAGTATAGTATGTGAGCATTTATATTCTAGATATATACATAAAAAAAAAAAGAAAAAATAGCGAAAAGAAACCAAACAGATAGCATGAATAAAATTAAAAAAGGGTCAACCAATGTTTTATTTGTTATATTTAAAAAAAATAGAAAAATTACCGATCCTTCCATATTGTTGTAGTGGAACGTTGTCGACATAAATATTCAAGTGTATATCCATCATTTTGATTCTTCCTTTCAATAAAATTTTCCTTTTTTACTATTTTTTCGTAAGCTCTTGTAATATTACCTGTGGTCACACCTGTGCTCGTGCTAATACTCAGATTTAAGCTCATTTCTACAAGATTTTTAAACTTTAAAACTGAATGGGGATCGTTATGGTTCGACACTTTTTTAAACATTTTATTTAGATTATTTATTATAAACATATACTTATTTTTATCTTTATCATTCCATAACAAATTAGGAAAGAGAACTGCCTCTTCAATTGTTGCAGCTAAATATTGTGAATCATAATCTGACCAGGATTTGTACTGTGACATAAGTTCATCTTTTGTTAATTTAATACAATCTGAATTTCTTTTTGAAATTTTTTTGCTATTTACAGATGTCAAGTGAAAATCTACCAAGCTATTTTTAATGTATTTTTTTTCTGCTCCACATATTATGAAAGCCAATAACGCTATAAATAACTCAGTTATTATTCGGTTTTTCATGTTAATGCTCTGTTATTTATAAAAAATAAAATTTTATTTGTTGTAGAAGAATGTTGTTTAAAAAATTAATTATTTGGTCAAGCGCTGATTGTCAACTTCAAGGTAAACATTTTAAAGCAAATAAGAAACAGCGAGTTTCTAAAACAAATGTATTGGAAAACGAAAATATCTAATTTACTGATTGATTTTTTACACGCTGCGCATAATCTGCAAAATATGCTAAACCAAATCAAAATAAAACTTTTTAAAAGAATAAACACACATATATAAGGATACAAGTATCTTCAAAAAAAATTATTCATTTTTATATGAAAAAAAATTTAGCAGCACAAAAAAAATTTGCGCTCTTTAAATAACTTTAAGAAGAACATTACATTCGAACCAAATGAAAAAAGAAAGTTACCATTATATTGTTTTAATAATTTAGAATTGCTCTGAATATGATATTTTTCATATATTTTTTTCCATACCGGAAATTAAATTTATTAACTTACGAATATTTATATTAAATGATTAACTTAATAACTATCAGTTCATTTATAAATTTTCAAGCTTCGTGAAATGTTGCGTTTTATAAAAATTAACTTTTTCACCAAGTTTCCCGTAACCTAATACGGCATACATCAGTTAATAATTTTTCAGAAAATTAGGAATTATACATCTGTACGTCGGAGGTATAGGACATCTCCATTTTTTCCAAAATGACATTATTAATACAAAAGTTGTGTATTAAAATCTTCTATCTAATTTTATCTCTTAGCGTAATATAAATAGTTGTCGTGAAGAATATAACACTACGTCCACTCCCATTCAGAGGTATACGACATTATCTGGACATAATGTTGTATGTACTGTAAATTTATTGAAAAAATGGAGGTGATGTCCAATACCTCCGAGCAGTGGTGTTTTGCCAAAATAATAAACACGGAGTGAATTATCTTCGGACGAATAAATAAGATAATAATAAATAATTCTGATAATAATGACACAAAACGTGTAAAGATAAAATTAAAACAAATCGGATCATTGTTTCAATTCTCACAATTAAAAGCACAAGTTTTCAAAACAAATAAAACGTTTAAAAAATGTTTAGAAGAAGTTTAAAAAACGTTTAAAAGACATTTAGAAGGTAATTTTTAAAAACAAATGCCCCTAGGGTATGCTATAAAATTAAATTTTTTTATCGAAAAATTTAAAAGTAGTAGTTAGTAACTTAACGTAATATTAAAAACTTAACTTATAGCATATAAAATTATTTTTTAACTAATACCAGAACGACGTTCTGGTGTATGTTTTGTACAGATTACCGATCCTTCCATATTGTACAGATATTTATAAGTTTAATGATATTTATTTATTTCATAAATTAAATATGACTGAAAATATAATTCGCTATACTTATTATTTCTATATTAATTATCAACGTTATTGAAGTAAATAAATCCCAAATATGTAAAAGAATACATCCAGTATTAGATTTTAGGCATTATTTAGCTATTTAGTGCTTACGGTAAAAGACTTGTAAACCAAATTAGTTGATAAGTCTGGAGAAATGCATTTTTAAAGGAATTTTTCTTATTATTTTTCTTATCTAGTTTTACAAAAATGTAGAACAAAAATTTACATTGATAAAATTTAAAAAAAAATTAAAAAATCCGTCAATAAATAAAAAATTTATAAATAATGCAAAAAATCTAAATAATAGTTTAAAATACTGTTTTGTTCAACAAATTTTTCGTTCATACCAAACTTTTTATCCACCAATTAAACTATAAATTTTTTATGCATATATTTTCAATCTAGCTGAAAACATATCATCGAATCATCGAGCAGTTGATTGAATCAATCACTTGAAAGCTAGAATAATCTCTTCAACTTATGCTCTTTGCATGATGCTACTATGGCTAAAGGATTTATTTTTACTGCACCTAAATAATACAAAATACAACTATGTTGTATAACTATATATGTTTATAATGATTAATAAATAGTTAAACTTAAATCTCCGACTAAAATATACAACACATAATACTTATATTTTTGTAAATAAATGTATAGTCATGAAACTTCTTTTCATTTATATTTATTTATTTACATAATAGTTTTTACTTTTTTATCATGTAAATACATATATACAAAAAAAAAATAAGATTGAAATATCTTTTTACCCAATAAACCGTTTTTAATAAAGTTTTTAAGCAAGCTTATTGTTCGCTCCAGACCATAAATCTATAGTCTTTTCGTAGCAACCACCATTGGAATCTTATTCCAAACAATCTAATTAGTGGGTATTTTAGTTTAACCTACTCCGGCTAACTGCCATATAGAGGGCCACATACCCGGGTCAGTAAAGATAAGCTCAACTTACTAAGGAGCATCATCACCCGATTCGCTGACCAAGAGTAAGTGAGTTTAAAAAGAACGAAGAAAGTTAGAGCAAAAGTCAGAAGAAGTCGAGTTAGATAGATAGCATAAAGAAAGCGGACAGATAATTGCACTAGATACTAGAATGTGGAACTTATGTGTGAGTTAACACCTCGCCAGAGGTTCAAACAATCCCCTTAGTCGAATCACCTTGGAACAAGAGAAGCCAATTTGTAAAATACTTTTAAAATATTCTGTATAAAGAAACAAATTAAGGTTGGATTTAGGCATGGACAGGGTGTGCATTCCGAAAAAAATGTTTAATGTGGACTATATATGATAATTGCATATTAACAGCATATTTACCACTCTCCAAGTACGATAAAATGTATCCCTTTTTGGCTTGTTATTTTGATGTTGAAGAAGGAGTGCAAATTCAGCTGATAAACATGGATTGTGTAAATGAAGAAATACTAAATTTATCAGAAGTTATTTTTAAGTGTATTAGAGCTAACAAAATTTCATCAAAAGTTTTGGCTTATTAAGTATAAAATTATATAAGTAATTTGGCTGTTTTTGCAGACAATACCAGTATGAGTTTTGGAGGTTTAAAACAGAATGGTAATAACAATATTCACAAAACGTTAATCGTCAAACTAAACCGTGAAACCATCGGCATCGGTTACAATGTCCACATTTTATCAAACACAATAAACACTGAATGTGGCGTAAACAAATTGTTTGTTATTGGATTGATTCTCATTCAATTATTGAGAAAATTATTACTATTTTAAAGCTAAATAACTGATATAAAATTTGATATAAAATTGGCCAGTACATTTTTTGGAAAGCGCAGCTTCAACACATCCTTGCCTTTGGTCTAATATTAGCACAAAGAAAATACAATATTTTGACAATCGCGGTAAGCTTAGAACTCTAGGTATTCGTCAGCTAATGCTTACAAAACTGCATGTAAAATTTTTAAAAAATTGCAAGCTTTTAACCGCATCTTATATTAATTGCGTCAAGCGTCCAATAGTTGATTTGCCTGATGACGTAAAAGTTATTGAAATCTTTGTTCTAATGGAATTTCATCTACATTGTGAAAATAAAAACCGAATTTTTGATATTTTAGAAAAATATATGCAATCTAAAGATGCCACTTTATCAACAAACCAGTGATACCAAGTTTTCGTTTTTCAATGGTCTTAGCTGTATGGTGGTCAACTTAAAGATGGATAATGTTCGAAACTGCTAAAAAAATATTTATGTGTTAAAAGAAATAATAAAATCTTTTAAACTCTAAAAAGATAAATATATTTTCATAGTTTATCTCTTTAAATGTTTAATATCTGTTAAAGTTGCATGTCCTAGTTCTAGTTTTTTTACCTGAATATGAGTCAACCATTAACGAGTACAAAAATGCTTATGTTAAACTTGGTCTACGAATGTCACCGAAAGTGCATGCTCTTATCAAGTATATATGTAAACATGTGAATTTTTTTTTGGGTCTGAAAAGGCCGCCGGAACTGATTTTAAACAGTTTCAAGAAAGTGGATACAAAGTTTCTAGTAACCTTAAAGACTACCCACAAAACCTGCTTAAAGCCACTGTTACGTACAAGTTTCAACGTACCTTCTTTAAAACAGTTTTTATTTAAAGTTAAATATGTTATAATACATGTGTGTATCTTTTGGAAACTATTATTGACTGTAAAAAATATATATATATATAAATGTAAACATTGGTGTTGTTTAAATCAATAATGATTGAAAAACAATTGATTATATACCAAAAAATCAATTTCAAGATTTTTTTTTTCAAGATAAGTAACCACCAGATGTGTATTTTTACACTAATACAAATAATATGTCAAAAAAAAATTTCGGTGATCAGATTTGTGGAGCAATATTATTCTTAAATAAGGCCCCCAAGGTCAATGCATTTGTTAGGATATGGGGCAATAATACGGCAAAAAAAAAATTACGCATTAATAGATTAAATTGGAACTTTTGGCTTGTCGTATATATATAAATATATATATATATATATATATATATATATATATATATATATATATATATATATATATATATATATATATATATATATATATATATATATATTAGCACTTTCCTCAGAAACAATGTAACCGTGGTTCAAACCCCACCTCTGGACAAGTTCTGACATTGTTTAGGAAGCAGACGTTTTAAGATTTGAGAGGGATTTTTATTCGTAAAATCTATAAGAATTTTCTGAGAGTTTAAATGTGACGTCAAGAAAATTCACAATTTTTAAATCAATGATTACAGTGGCTTAGCAAGCTAAAATGGCGCCAGGGGCATGAGAACACTTAACGCCTACCCACTAAAAATGGTCCTGCCTCTTCCCCCCCCCCCCCCTATAAAAATAATCTACCCTTGAAAATGCCCTCTCTTCTCTAAAAAACTAGTTTAGTAACTTCTAATCACGTTTACAGGCTGTGGTTTGACTTTTGAGAGATAGTAACAAAAAAATTGAAAATGGCCCCAATAAAAAAATTCTTTAGCACTTAAAAATTTATTAATAAAAACAAATAAGTTTAATATACATTAAGTAAAACTGACTTTTCGTGCTTTTATGCATGCAAAATTATCTATAACTTGGTCATAGTTTACCTTCTTTGCTATTTGATTCTCTATTGAAATAAAGCCTAATTGGGTAAGCGTTCTTATCCCATGGTTGATCGCAAGTAATTTTTGATTAATTTAAGTTTACTAAAACTTCTTTCACATGTTGAAACTATCAATGGAAGAGTAAGAAAAATCCTGAGTGAAACTTTAATGTTCGGTTAGGCATCTGTTAAAGAGTACGAGTGAATTGCAATATTTCAATTGGATTAGCACATTCCAAATTTTCCATCATAGCTTTTGCCTGAAAATTGAAGCTCTCAATCTCAGCTTGCAGTTCTAAAGAATCCAATCATTTTTGTACTTCTGGGCTAGGCTAAATGCTTTTTGCTTAAGTTATTCAAGAGAGTTAAGGGAGATTTGTTTTCCAGTGAGAGATAGAAAGTCAGATGATACTTTGGACATTGTCTCAAACTGCCATTGTATTTGTGTGATAATGCTGTCAAACACACAGTTGCATTGAATAACAAAGTCTCGTTCTGGTTTGATTAAAATGCCATCATCATCGGCCTCATCAAACATCATATGCTTGACTTTTCTCTTTCGTTTAATTGGGAAGTCTGTGTCAATATCAATTATTTTTGCTGTTTGTTTGGCAGATTCTATGATGTCTTTCACTCCTCTTTCTCTGAGATACTGGATGACCCAAACAAGTCCATTCATTTTTTTTGACGTCAATTGAAATTTTTTTGGCTTGCATTGCATGATTTTCTCTGTCATTTAGTGTAAGAATTTTAGTCCACAGGTTCAACAAATAAAAAAATTTAAGATTGAAAAATTTAAGTAGGTCTTTTGCACTAGCAACAGTTTCATGGTTTAAAGTTGTTTTTGTACTCATGTCTTATAAAACGCTATAAACTTCCACAACTTAATTGTTTAGGGAAGCAACTGCTTCTTTTTTTGATGACCATCTTGCTTCACAGTGACCCTATAATGAAATTGGGAGTTTTTACATCAGGTTTTCCCATCTTGATGTAGAATTGGAGACAAATGTGATTATTTTTTAAATAGATCCAAAGAATGTAACCATAAGAGGTGAGACTTCAGCAGCATGAGCACCAACCAAATTAAGAATATAGGCTGCACATGATACAAATGATGCTAGTCCATTGATATTAATAATTTGTGCTTCAACTTCTTTGTATTTTCCAGCCATATTTGCTCTATTGTCATAGCCCTGGCAATATCTAAGGCATCAATTTTTAGTTTTCTTAGAATGTCTTCTGCAATGTTATTTCCAGTATTTTGGTGGCTCTCAATAAAATCCACGAAACTTTTTTCTATTGAGCATAATCTATTTTTTATAAGAAAATATTTTATCACTTCACTCAGCTGGTCTTTATAAGAAACATCAGGTGTACAGTCAAAGGAATAATATTTCGCATTTATAATCCGTGAGAGGATTTCTCCTATAACCTTTCCCCCCACAAGTGTAATTATTTCATTTTGAATTTGTGGTGAAACATATAAGACTGCAGCTTTTTTAGCTTTTATTTTTGCAATATGGTCTACCAATAGAAGATTGTAATGACTTATCAACTCTGGGGTACTTAAAAAGATTCCACTTTTTTGTCCCCCTATTGCATCATTACAGCCTTTTAGAGCTAAATTATTATTTCCACAGAATAATATGGCATCAACAATGATTTTTAAAATGTCCCTTCACTTGCTTGCTTCTCGGTTTATTGTTCTCTGAAGGTCATTGTCTAAAGTTTGGCCTTTTTTAAATTTTGTTCTCATGTTAAGGAACTTTGGGATTAAGTTTTTTCCAGTCACTAAATCCTTTAGAAATATCAGTCAACTTATTAGCTTTTGTTGAGGAAAAAAGTACACAACAAAAACTGAATGTTGCATTTTTTAAATTGCTATATAGCAATAATTCCCTTTTCACCAGTTCGCTATTGACAAGCATCTTTTTGTACCACTTTGAACTGAAATGTATTATTTTTGTATCAGAAAAAGAAGTTGATCGAGAGGTTTCTCTGGTTTCCTGCTCAAGTCCATTTTCAATTAAAAAGCACCTCACTCAATCAGTTATTTGTGGCCATGTGGCAGGAACCGTTAGCTCAAAATTTGTGCTTGGAATATCTTTTTTTCCTTCTTCTTTGTGATTTGATGGTTGAAAGTTATTTTTTTTATCACTTACAAAATAATTCTCAACAAGTGCTTTGTCTATATCCGATGAAATTTGGAAAACCTTAGTTTTATTTAGATTTTGATTTGAAAACGGCGAGGAAGACTGAATTTCGTTAATATATTAAATGATAAAGATAAAAAAATTAAACAACAAATTGGGCTTAGTACAAACATTTCAAAACTTCGTAAATACTGTTTTCAAAATCCTCACAAAACTTTACAAGATTTGTTAACTACTGCAAAACCATTTCCCGACTCCAACCCTTGACGATGTTGTTATAAAACTTAAAGACTCGTTTTCTCAAAACTAGATTTAATGAAGGCATTTCACCAGCTCGAATATGTGCCGGAATCGAGATCAATTACTACTTTCAATCCGAAACTCAAATTAAACGTTTTACAAGACTTAATTTTGGAGTAAATTCTGCGCAGGAAGATATAAAAGGAGCTCTTAATATTGCCGACGATGTTTTAATATTTGCTTTAAATGCAAAACAATACGATTCAATATTACACAAAGTATTAGAAAGATTCAAACAAAAAGGTTTAAATCTAAATTTTGAAAAATGCTTATTTAGAAAAAAAAAAGTTAAACTTTTTGGATTTGTATTTTCAAAAAAAGGAATGCAAAAAGATCCTGAAAAACTTGATAATATCAAAAACATGCCTATACCAGAAAACACTAACGCTTTCTAAAAATTTCTCTGGCTTATGAACTATTTTAAGAATTTCATTCTACACTACAGTACAACTACTTATCCTTTACGAAACCTTCTTCATAAAAATTCATCATGGAACTGGAACATTGAGTGCCAGCGTGCGTTCGATAAATCGAAAAACGCTATGACATCAGACTCGTGCGTTGGGTACTTCAATCCCAACAAAGAAACTACAATCATCACCGATGCAAGTCTTGTAGGCATATCGGCAATCATTGTAAAAAACACGCCAAATAGACAAGACTTTAAACTCATATCTTATAATTCAAAAGCGCTGTCACCTGTAAAACAACCCTACTCTACGCTGGAAAGAGAATGTTTAGCTATAATGTACGCCTGCGAACACAACAGGACATACCTGTTTGGACACTCTTTTAAAATGTACAGCAATCACGAAGCTATTGTAAAGGTATTAAACAAACCAAATGCAACAGTACCACTTCGCATTGAGCGTATGACTTTACGATTACAGGAATATTCTTTTGATTAACACTACGTCCAAGGAAAACATAATATATCTGAATATCCAAGTCGACACCCGGTAGACTCTTGTGAAAACGAAAAGCTAGAAAAAAATGTCAACTTTACTGCTGAGTACGCATGCCCTAAAGCCCTTTCACTACTAGATATTCAAAGAGAAACCAAAGCCGATTCTATTCTACGAATACTTACAGAGTTAGTCGCCACTATTACCTGGTATACCTAACACATCCGAATTGTCCTCCAGAAATAAGAATGTGTCAAAAAGAGTTGCTTGCTTACCGTAAGATTAGCCAAGAACTTACAGTAAACCAAACATCAGACATTACCTTAAAAGCAAATTGAATTATAATTCCACGATCACTAGAGATTACGGTTTTACAACTGGCGCATAATAGTCATATGGGACTCGAGAAAACCAAAGCACTACTTAGACAGAAAGTTTACTTTCTTGGCCTAGACACTAAAGTAGAACAATATATAAAACAATGTGCAATTTTTCAAGCACTTGGTGAACAAAATCCACCAGCCGAACTATTAATCACACTAACACCATCGGAAGTTTGGGACACACTTAACATAGATTACACCTTGGTCCTTTACCTAACGGATTTTATTTTGTAGTTCTCATAGAACAAACATCAAAATTTCCGATTGTCGATATTATAAATAATACATCCGCTAACTTTCTTATTGATTTTCTAGAGAAAACGATCGCAGTATATGGAATACCTAAAAAAATTATCAACGATAATGGATCACCTTTTACTTTATTCAAAATAAAGATGTTTTTTAACAAACTGAATATTGAACATAAACGAATGACGCCGCTTTGGCCGCAAGCTAACTCACAAGCCAAATCATTCATGAAACCACTGATAAAAACGATACAAGCAGCACACATTGAACGAAGAGACTGGAAAAAGCAGTTATAGAACTTCCTGTTCTCCTACCGTACCACTCCCCATTGCACAACTCGGATCCAACCATCTACACTCATGTTAAATCGACTTACAGGTTTCACCATACCTTCATTTCAGACCAGGATTGATACAAATATTAATGATCAAGCCAAGAAAAGACAAGAAAATGCTAAGTTATTCAGAAAGAAATATCACGATTCAAAATACCATGCAAAAAATCCAAATTTAAATATTAGAGATACAGTACTGATAAAACAAAAAAGATATAACAAAACTACAGGACCATTTGAGTTTAAACCCGACACAATTACGGCAAAGAACGGTAAAATGATTACTGCCAAATCTCCCGTTGATAACTCTCAAAAAACTTGGAATCCTTCACACATGAAGAAAATACCAACGGATATACAATTCAATCCAACACCAATTAAAGAAGAGGGAGACAAGGAATACTCTCAGAACGAATTAGTTTTCCAGAAAAGGAAATAACAACTACTATGCCGATGCAACAAAGCCATTATCAAGAACCGAATCCGAAAACATATCCAAATAGAGAAAGACGTCCTATAGAATTATGAAGAAAATATTAAAACATTCCCAAACTTAAATAATAAAACATTTCATTTAAGGAAGAATGGGAAGATGTAAGAATGTGCTCCGCGATGAAGATCTTCAGAAATCTATATTTATGTTAAGGTAATTTTGTAAAAGAATATTATATAGAAGTAAGCGATAATAAAGGTTGTTTTACTTCATCAAACTAACCCAAGCTAAACCATCAGTCGATGTAGCAGTACTCCCTTGCGAGTCAGACTATTTGATAGTCGATGTATGTCCTTTTTGCTCTCAATAAAAGTTGCTTACAGGGACATTTCTTTTACAAAAAAACGATGCTTACGGGGGAAAAAAATTAACGGGTACACCAAAATGTCCCCGATAATGTTAATGTCCCCGTAAGTACTCTTTTTTTGTAAAATTTTTCCCCGTAAGTGATACTATAGGTTTATGTGTATATATATATATATATATATATATATATATATATATATATATATATATATATATATATATATATATATATATATATATATATATATATATATATATATATATATATATATATATATATATATATTATATATATATATATATATATATAATATATATATATATGCGGCTAAATTATTAGTTTATTTACGATTTATTTTTTAGTTATGCTGTTTTGCAGTCTTATAGTAAATTTAATTATTTTTAAATAGTCATATATAATTTTTTATACAGTTATATATTATTTGTTTTTATTTTCATTTTAGTCATTTATTATATATGTTTTAATATACGTGTATTATCATTAGTTTTTCTTTATTTTTATTGCTTTTAATTTTATTTTGTCGTTTTTTTGTTGTTTATTTTTTAATATTTTTTTTTGCCAAAAGTATATTAGGTAATTTTTTGTTTTGTTTGTAATGTTTGTTGTAACTTTTATTTTGGTTTTCTCAGTTTTTTTCTGTTTAAATTTTATTTATTTATTTAGTCATACTATTTGCAATATATTTTGATTATTATATTATAAGAACTATGGTTAACATATTTACTAAATCCTTTTTACGTCATCGTTAGTTGTTACGTTTTGTCAGTTTATTACTGTTTGTAACTGTAACTTTGTATGTATAGACGATTGATGTATGAAAAGTTATACCGATTTATTTAAATTATTATAATTACTATGTTATTATTATAACTTTAGTTAAAATAACATGTTATTATTATTATTGTTATTGTTGTTATAAATATCATTTTTATTATTATTACCATTACTATTTTAATCATTGTCATTAGGTGTTTATTTTATATTAGTAGTTTATACTATTTGTAAACAACCTCGAAATCTAATACCAAATATTTCAGAAATATATTGATTGATTTTTCGTTTGTCTAACAAAAGAAGAATTATCCATTAATATTTCAAATATGGACTCATTTGTGAAACACACCTTAACAAACATTGAAAACAAATAAAAATAATAATATAAAAACTCATGTAAACGTTTTAATCAGTGATGATGTTGTAATAAACAATTAAATAAGTATTTACTTACATTTTCCCAATCTTTAGCAGAGATATGTTGGTGCTGTTTAGCTTAAGTGAAGCATTTTAATTTTATTGCTAACGTAAGTTTAGGTTTCCTTGAAGGTCTGTAGCATTTTAACCCCATTTCTGCTATTCAACGTCTTGTAGTTTTGCTAGAAATCTTGATACTGGTTTCTTGTATAATTTAGTAACTGCTTTTGTACTTTTTATTTGGTTTTTAACACAAATGAAATGAATTGCCCGTTCATCTCTCAGGGTCATCATCAGGGTGGTGATGCGTGGTCTCTCACATTTTCCAATTCTGGCACTTTGTACAAGTATTTTTTTTAAACCTTATCCTCTCCACCTTTATCTAAGACACAATAAAACCTGTCGGTTATTACTGTTAGCAAATCAGCTGTAGAATGAGAAGATCGAAATCTATATTGATGATCAGAAAGTAAATTATTAGATTCAAGATGAGAGGTTAAGTGTATGTTAATTAAAGATTCAAAAACCTTGCTTATGATAGGAAGAAGACTAATGGGTCGGTAGTTAGACGAGTCAGATTGCTCTCCAGAATTTTTGAAAATAGGGATAACAGATGCCGCTTTCCAGTTGGCTGGAAAATAAGACTCGGATAAGCACTTGTTAAATAATTTTAAAAGTATAGACGACAGCTCCGCAGAACACTTCTGTAACACTATAACAGGTATGTTGCCCAGACCACAAGCTGAAGAAGAGTCTAATCAGGAAATCACTTTAGATACAGAAGCTGGAGTGATACGAATGCAAAGCTATAGATCAACCTGTTTGTTGGCAATATCAGGTTAAACGCAGGCAGTGAACTCAAGAGATGATATTGATAAAAATTTTTTAGCAAACAATTCAGCTTTGTCTTTAGGTGAGGTGACAAAGTCTGAAACATACAAGAGAGTTGGAATTAAAGATTTGCCTTTATTATTAATACTATTAAAGATTCTCCAGAAGTCACGAGAGCCTAATTTTTGAGATGAGATACGAGATTTCATGACCTGAGAATAGCGGGCTTTGGTGTTAGACAAAACCTGTTTACAATGGTTTATAGCAGTAATAAACAGACGTCTGTTTTCTGGAGAATTGTTTTGGTGATAGATATGGAAGTAACGGTTTCGATTGGCAATCGCGGCAGCACAATGTAAGGAAAACCATGGAGGAAAGCGAGACTTGACCTGGAATCGTCGAGAGGGAACAAAAGACTCCATGCCAGCCTGAATTCACGAAGTTATGTAAGAAGCAAATTTTTTGACAGGATGTCTAACCAAGGGCCATTACGAAGAAAATCACAGAAAGAATTCCAGTCAGCTTTAAGGTAGTTGTTAGAGGTACGATAATAGAGGGATTCGAGCCAAGCCATTCAGTGTGATGAGGATTAAAGTCACCGACAACAACAATATTAGCTGATGGATTAGGAGAGAAGGCTTGGTCAATATGATCAGAAACAACATCAAAAGAGTGCAGTCTTGAGATAAAGGAGAGCGATATAGAACAAAGAGAAAGACGATATAATAAAGTGGTGCTAAATGAATGCACCTGAAAGAATAGTGTGTGGATTCAATCCTAGTTTCACGACAAATAGGTGAATTCTTACGAATGTAAATGCCCAGGTCAAGCATGTGACTATTGGAGTCTTTGCGAATTAAAGGAAGATAACCATCAACATTAAGATCGCAAGATAAGACTGCTGAACTCAAATTTGTCTCACAAAGAGCAAGTAGGTATGGTGAACTTTACAAGAGATAAGACTCAACAGAAGAAAAGTTACTTCGAAGACCAAGAATATTAGTGGATGAAATGTTTAGAGAACTTGATGTTGAAGATGGTTTTTTATGTTTTATAGTTTTTGGTACTTTATTGATTTTTAAATTTGTTAAAGAACTTGACTCAAGGCATATATAGTATTCAGAACACTGTTTAATAGCCCAAGCAATTGCCTCATTACTATTAATAAACCCTAAGCCCTAACAAAGACCTCCAAATGTGGCCTCGGCAATACACACCAAAAGTACAAACAGGGACGCCATCCATTCGCAACATGGCACTGTTAACACTTTGATATTTTTCAGCTGCTGATGGAATTAGCCTCTCTGAGAGCTACCACAGAGTTCAGGAAACCTGACTACCAGCCGGCCTCAGAACCACATAACTGAGTTTTAGAGCTGTACCCTCATTAGGAGATAATAGAACAAGTTGCCTTGCCGTAAAAACTGAGACACAAACAACCCATGCATTGAGTCAAGAAGATCCAGCATTTAACATCCTAAACTGGAAACAACGTATTAAAAATACATCTGCGCCAGCCTAATAGATGAAGAAGGGGTGTGAGGCTGGTCAACAGATCGAATCTGTTTACCCAATAACTCTTTGCCTAGGAGGCCGTCTACAAGACAGTAACCGGATGCATTTAACATCTGCCCAAGATGAGTATTTCTATCGAGACACCATCTCTAGCGTTTACTCAACCAAGAGCCCCATGGCAGGGGATGTTTTAAGTCGGAGTTGGCATCTCCTAGCCTTTGCCTAAAAAAGCGTATCCTACAAGGCAGAAATACATGAAACAGATTGTACTGGGTTACATGTTACCAGTAGCAGATAACCTAACCTGACAGTAAAAGGATAACCTGACCAGTATAGTAGCAGAAAAAACCTGACCTAACAGTAAATATATAGATTTATATAAATATATATATATATATATATATATATATATATATATATATATATTTATATATATATATATATATATATATATATACATACATATATATATTTATATATATATATATATATATATATATATATATATATATATATATATATATATATATACATGTATGTATACGTATATTTATGTATATGTACAGTTACATAGTTATTTCTCTAAATTAGCAATATTTGGTTGCACTCGTTTTGTCCGATACTATGTATATATATATATATATATATATATATATATATATATATATATATATATATATTATATATATATATATATATATATATATATATATATACATATATATATTATATATATATATATATATATATATATATATACATATATTATATATATATATATATATATATATATATATATATATATATATATATATATATATATATATATATATATATATATATATATATATTATATATATATATATATATATATATATATATATATATATATATATATATATATATATATATATATATATATATATATATATATATATAGTATCGGACAAAACGAGTGCAACCAAATAATGCTAATTTAGTTTCTTTATATAAAAGTGCTGCATTTTTTCAATTTAGAGAAATAATTATGTAACTGTTTAGAGACAAAGTTCTTCAAGTTTTGTTCATCACAAAGTTCATTATTTGTACACGAAAGTTAATAAATTAATCAAAAGCATTAAAAAAAGTTGATTTCCTTCTGGACAAAACAAGTGCAACTCGACAAAATGTTGACCAAGCTGTATTTTGCTATCAATATTTCGTTGCGAATCCTTTGTTGTCAATCACAGCCTTGCATCTTCGAGGCATAGATTCAATCAGATGATCAATGAAACTTTGTGGAATTGCTGCCCATACCTTTTTGATTTGTTCAAACAGTTGATCCTTATTACGAACACCTTCACGATTAATTCTGCGGTTGACGATCTCCCACAGGTTCTCGATAGGGTTGAGATCCGGAGATTGAGTCGGCCAATCCATCACCGATAGGTTGATTCAATCCATCACCGATAGGTGGTCTTGAAACCACTGCTTGACTACTTTTGTAGTGTGTTTCGGATTGTTTTCTTGGTGAAAAACCCATTTCATTGGCATATTTCATTCAGCATGAGATAACATAACATCTTTCAGGATATTTTTATACATGAAACAGTCCATTTTTCCATTGTTTCGATGTATTGGACCTAGACCGTTAGCAGAAAAACACCCCCAGATCATTACACTGCCTCCACCATGCTTCACGGTCTTATGACAGTAACGTAAATTGAGGCTTTTTCCGGCCGGTCAACGTACACGGCAAACGCCATCGCTCCAAATGATATTGAACTTCGATTCATCACTGAACAAGACAGTTCGCCATTTCTGCACATTCCAGTTAATATGAGATGTAGCAAACAGGAGACTTTTCTTCTGGTTTTTTAGTGAAATCAGCGGTTTCTTTGCAAGGCGTCGAGAAAACAATCCGGCTTCAACAGCACGTCGTCTGATTGTTCGGTCCGATAC